>NC_090252.1:69493468-69543468 GCF_037325665.1 Littorina saxatilis
TGAACGCCGCAGCCGCTACATTACCACAGACACAGGTGTGTATTATATTTATAGTACTTTGTTGTCCATTTTAGACGAAAAGACAGTTGACTGAGTTGTTTTTGAAATAGTGACGCGCCTTCAACTTTATCTTTCAGGTCTGTTGCCACATGGCTCTGACATTCCAAAATGGCTAACCTCGTTTTTTGGAATTTAGAGCTCACAATCCAGTGACAGTGACATTAACAAGAACTTGATCAGTCATTAATTATCAATGGCTTATCAAGTTGTTGGTACAGGTTACTATGCAAGAGTCTTATACATTAAAACAAATTATGGTGAGTGGTGCACAGATCTAAATACTCTTATACTGAGAAGGCACGATGCATGTTGGTTTTTTAACTTCCGAAAGATTCTGAGATTAGCTGTGCGTACAAGCGATCGAATAGCACTGATTTTATCAGTATTTATATAACTATGTTTTGTTTGTGTCAGTCTGTGCTTGTTTGCTGAATTTATGTGTAGGAGCCTGAGGCGGGTTGAGATCTAGCTCCAATGTTCAAATTTCAATCTCGCCTTAGGCCTAGTAGCTGTTGAATTAGGGAGACCGAATAAGTCAGTCACGGTGCGACTATATTTTTTTTTTAATTCGATTTATTTAATTAAAAACTCTTCACGTCCTGTACCGCACGACTTTGTTACTATACTTAGGAATGACCTCACAGGACGGAAGCGCTCTCTGTGCTTGAAAACCACATTTAGGTCACTTCCTTTGTAAACAAGCACATAGCTGCTCCGCGGTTCGTTCGTTTGGTGAACGTTTTGGTAGTTTGCAATGGATTTGTATTGATTTTTTTTTCACGGAGATTTTGGGACCATCTCTGGTGATGCTGATACAGTCAGTAAAGACAAATTTGGGGATATTATCGACGAATTAGGGGCAGAACAAGTGCTGGGACTCGAAGCAGACAATCGCTTGACATTGAAATTGTAAGCTTAATGTAGTTTAGTTTCATCTCCCCCGTCGCGATATAACCTTCGTGGTTGAAAACGACGTTAAACACCAAATAAAGAAAGAAAGTTTCATCTCTTTGTTCCACCATCACCCAGCCGACGCGGCGACTTCCTGGCGTGGCCGTAAAGTCCGGTTACTCGATCACGTCGCTCTCTGCTCTGTGCATCGTCAAATATGTTCATGCTTTTCACCTGTTGCACGTGAGTGAGTGGAGACTCGGCTCCCCCATAATCATGGTCCAACAGGCATGCGAATCATTAATTCTGCTTTTTACACGATGAGTCTTCTTCTGTCAATTTAATGCATACTAGTTACAAATTAAAACAAGGAACTTAGTCGATAAATATCGACAGGGGGCCGACAAATGGTTTAAATGGGAAATGTGTGTATATGGGTGTGGGTTTGAAACAAACAAACAAACCAACCCATGTGAACCCCGGGCCGCAGGCCTTCGATGTAGTGATTGAAAAAAAAGGATGTTCTCAAATGGTTCAATTCTCATTTGGTCTGATTCTCAAATGGTACCGGTATACTCCCCCCCCCCCCCCCCTGGCCGCAAGCCTAGGAGTAAAATTTTATAGACACTGACCTTCTTCCCAGGGGTCATTGACCCAGTTTTAGCTATGAGAGGTGGTTCGCCCAGAGGCTGTAGAGTATACTGGGGCGGTCTCTTTGATGTCTTGAGAGGAAACTTGGCCAGGGTAGTACATGCACCAGAACTGGTGGACACCAAGGACAAACATGAAATCGAAGCAGTTTGCTTTCAGAGAGAACGGTCGTCAGCAACTCAAACTTCTCTGTTTTCTTTTTTTTTTTAAATCTGACTGTCTTTGTGGCCCCCTGACTCCGCCCCCCTCCCTCTGTAAGGACCCCCCTCCACAAGGACCGATTTTTGTCAACATTTTAAAGGTCGCTAGAGAGGGGTTCCACTGTATGACCTAACCGCTACTGGCAGACGGCCTCAATCTTCACGCGCAAAGACGAGATTAATAGGTGCTCGGTTTTGGTATTTTGAATTACATTACATTAAACCTTTGTTGGGTTTCATGGTCATGGCAACAGCCATAATAATATTACATGATGTATAATATCATATTTCAGCATATGTGAATTACATGTCATCATACTAAACTGTCATACATTTTTATTCCTACATTATTGTGATTGATCACAACCAAACCTACTATCATTGGACACATCCAAATGCAAGCGCCTGTTCTTGACAATTTCCCTCTAATCTAAATATAAAATCAGTGCAATTTCCTGGGTCGGGCTTTGCCACAGACACTCACGGTTTGGCCTGTAGGTAAAATGTACAATGTATTTTCTGATTTGTGCACAAAAGCTTTTTTTCTTTTTTCTTTTTTTTAACATAACAATGTTTAATGTCACTGTATGTTTAAAAGACCATGGTCATATTTGTAAAAAAAATGTTAAATTAGAAAATAAATAACATTTTGGTTCATGATTTTTCCTACACCTGTGCTAAAAATAAGAAATAAAAATGTCGGGTATATAAGTCACTCAAATACAGCTAGGTATGAATGGCTCGGTTTGAGTTTGTTGCAGTTGACCCTGCACAATGCGACATATCATGTTTTTGTTGAACAATTTTGACGTCACCCCTCCCATAGGGTGACGTATTTCACAACTTCCTGTGTTACACAAACTCTGTGATGACCAATTTTGACGTCACCCCTCCCATAGGGTGACGGATTTCACAACTTTCTACAGATGAACAATTTTGACGTCACCCCTCCCATAGGGTGACGGATGTCACAACTTCCTGTGTACACAAACTGATGACGTATTTCACAACAAAATGGCGCTGCCCATGGTCAACCTCTAAACTATCCGTATAGAATGGGGGCGTCCTCGCCCCCATAATGACAGTATGATTTCTTCATTAATTAACTACTCATAATGATAATACATACATGTATTATACGTGTATACTTTACATACATGTTTTATAACATAAAACCCATAAATGTCATGTCTGACACACACAGATACCCACTTTCTGGTCATTTTCATCAAATCCTTACGGTACTGAGGCTTAGCAATAGGGAAATGTGTTCAGGACGTGAAGAGTTATTTGACCGGGCGAAGCTGGACTGACTTTGGACTTATCATGTATTGGAGCCATTCTTCCGTTCTGGGGACGAAATCCGTCTGTTGAAAAAAAACCAACTACTGTTTGTGTTTTACTTTACCCATACACACGCACACGTTTTTGTTCCTCTTTTTTTCTCTTCATCCTCTTTTTGTTCTGTTTTCTTCTCCTGTCCACGACATTACTGCTTCCCCTCAAACCTATGATGTACTTTTTCCGTGCATGGTTTATCCCTGTCTCTTCCCAGAGACCAGGCAGTCCGGTTACAGTAGCTCGGGTACTTTGTATCTCCTCCAAACTCATCAACTTAAGTTCATTACAGACAAAATAATTAGCATAGCCGCTAATTGAACAGTGTATAGGCTCTCTTTTTCTTTTCTCTCCTCGACATTCAACCCATGGTCCCCCTCGACCACTACCATCTTTGACGCAATGTCACTGTCACAGTGTCAGAAAACTCACTGCCTTCTTCGGCATCATACAATTCATCATCTGACAGAGACTCGTCAGTGGTAAGACATAATGCATTCTCATCATACTCCAAGTCCAACTCCTTTGGATCAGACACACCTGAATGACAATGCTTCTCAATTAAAAATGTACACATGCTTTTATGTGAGTTAGGGAAGTATAAATAGAGAATACTATGTATGGCTTGCTGTGTCGTACCAGATTTTCATGAGTTGTTTTTTTAAATATTGAACTGCGAGCGAAAGCGAGCTATTCACTATTTTAAAAAGCAACGAGTGTAAATCTGGTACAAAACAGCAAGCCATGTAGTATTCTGTTTATCCTACATACTGTACTTACGTGTATTTTACTGAAAATGTCCTGCAGTCGAGGCAGCTAAATTGAAGACGCTTGTTTTGGAACCTCGATCTCTTCTAAAGCCTCGTGCAATCTATTACGTCAAAGCAAAGAAACGTCACTCTGAAAGTGTGGCTTGACGTGTTAGTTCTAAAAATTCATCGAAGGTAATTAGCGAGCGCAATCTTTTTTCTTCTATAATGACGTTTGTCTCGGTGACTTTGGCATCATAAGCAGTGGAAAAACAGGTCCCTGCCAGACTTGCTTGACATGACCTCATTTACATGATATACACACGTGTGATTTGAACGATTATTATCTCACGAGTGTCTCTCTCACGTATACATGTAGGATGATATTATTAATCAAATGAAAATTTACTAATAAAATGTTCTATTATGTCACTAGTGGAACCAGGAGGCCGAGGCCAGAGATTTAAAACAAGGGAGTACTTCCCACATTTCTCATACGGCCAAAGAATGGTGCAGGCTGCACTGGCTAAGAGTCTACCTGCCATACCATTGCCAGATGACACCAGCAATCATCCAGGTACAATGTAATCCCATTTTTATTTTGTTGAAAGGCAAGATTTAACCAGAAAGTAAGGAACTAACTCAGGGGTTCCACTTATTGCACACACAAAAGTATACGCAGTTTTCAGCCTCCGTACACATTTTCACCGACATGTTGCATTTTGTCACGCAAAATTACAATTGCACTCAAAACACTAAATAGCCACGAAGAGAGCACCTGAACTCCCACCTCTGATTCTCCCCACCCGCCTTGTTCATCACTGTTAACACTCGTGTACTTATCGCCAGAGGCCATAGTACCAGTGCTCTACCGAATTGAATCTTTATTCCTTAGGTCACTGCCACCGGCGATAGCCTTATGAATGACCAGCTCTACCGAAGAGGAAGATTGCATTACATTTCTTTGGGGGGGGGGGGGGGGGGGGGTCATGAGTCACAGAATAAATAATTGATCCTGCTGTGTTCAGCAAAACAATGGTCTGCCTTATCACACATGCCATTAGTTTGGTGCACTGCCGATTCAGTTTACAGGCCAGGGGTGTCCGGGTCTACTCTGATTACATCGGACTGACCCACAGTGATTGTTTTTCAGGCTGAAATATCTTCCATTTAGCGCCATGCAAATAGTTCAGTTCCTCGCTTAGAGGCCTATTACCTGTACAGAGCCACTGCAAAACGCAAACAGACCGATCTGTCGTCGGAAAGTGAAAGAACAGAATCTGATGAAGGGACTTCTTTTAGTTACCTATCATCATCATGTCCAGTGATGGCGCTAGTACTTTTTTCAAACCGGTACGCAAACTTTTATGAAGCAAACAGTCCAGAAAAAAACGGTAGGCTGGTCATTGGAACCAGTTAGAATCCAGCTCAGAGTACTGGTTTTATAGTTTTGCCAGCGAAAAAAGACCGGTAGTTCTAAAAATCAACGGCAGCCAATTTTGTTCCGGGATTTTTTCGTTTCAACCGGTAAAATACCGGTAATTACCGGTTAACGCCAACACTGCATGTCTTCTCAATCGTAGTGAGAAAAACACACTTCTCCTTCGCGTTTTTTCCCCCAATTAAGTTTGTAATGGTACGCGTTTTCCCCGGCTCATACGCATTTTTTCAGTCATGTTGTGTATGCAAACGCAAAAAGCAAAAACCCAGTGGAACCCCTGACTAACTAACTGTTATGCAATACTTCTGGAGGGGTGATCACACTACAGTTAACACAGTTTAGTTATGACTAAGATATGTAGTTAAATTGCTATTCTGATACACATTGGAGAATTCAGGGTTATGATTTGATAGTCTCACATGTACATGGACCTATTTCGGTCATAAGGCCATATATGTCAACGGAAGCTGCTCAATATCCTATATATATATTTACAACAATAAAGCATGCTTCCTGTTTCATCACCGTGGATGAATTAAGTGCTTGCATGCACATACCTGGTCAGGTTTGCTTCTGTTACTGGTCGACAGACGATATAGTTTGTACAAAAACTAAATTCTTGCCGTCTATGAAATACATCCCTGGTAAAAATTCAATTCCTGCAACACACCTTGCAAAACTAGTAGCTGCAGTCTAGCAGACGGTCTTTCCAGTGCTTTGTAATGAATCGGCAATATTGCCTTTGCCTATGCAACGCTCATATATATGCAGATCCCAATCTGATGAATGGACTGACCCACAGTTAACAGAGAAAATAGAGGACCCACTAGAGAAAATGCTGAATTCTTGGGATGTAGTCTGATGATAGACGGAAGACAGACAATAGACGGAAGACAGACAATAGACAGAAGATAGATGGAAGACAGACAATAGTTGGAAGACAGATGGTAGATCGAAGACAGACAATAGACGGAAGACAGACGATAGACGGAAGACAGACGATAGATGGAAGACAGACAATAGACGGAAGATAGACGGAAGACAGACAATAGACGGAAGACAGACGATAGATGGAAGACAGACGATAGATAGAAGATAGACGGAAGACAGACAATAGACAGAAGACAGACAATAGATGGAAGACAGACAATAGACGGAAGACAGACAATAGATGGAAGACAGACGGAAGACATACAATAGACGGAAGACAGACGGTAGATGGAAGATAGACGGAAGACAGACGATGTAGTCTGACGATAGACGATACATATATATACGGACGTTCAACCAGTATTTGGCTTCAGCTTGATTCAGGAACAAGAGGGCGACTGCAACTGAGTCGCATGTATAGACAAACCATAATGCCTTTCTCCAGTCCAGTCTATGAAATAGGACTTACAGCTGATCTAGCTGGACTCTACGCAAGCTTCAGTACGAATGAAGTAAAATCTCCCATATCAAATTTATTATACACAAATATGAAAACAGTTAACTAGACTGTTCTAACTGTAAACCAACGTAAAGGGGAAATATGAAGCTCAAAAACAGGTTAAGTCCCAAGCATCATGCAACCACAGGCGCTTTCTGTCTGTCTTTCCTACAGTTGACTGCAGCTTCGAACCACAGGCGCTTGTGACAGAGGACTCTATAAGCAGCCATCACTCAGTTGACTCCCAAATGGTGAGTTTTTATAGAGTAGATTATTTGTTGCCCTGTCTGAAGATATTTTGTTTTTGCGATTTGATTTGTTAAATGTTTGACCTGCATTACTTGTGAGTTTCCTGTGATGACCAAGGCAATGAAATATGTTTGCTATCTGCAGTCTATGTTCTTTTGCCTCTGAAAAACATGCATCAGAGTTGTGCATTCTTTTTCAGCAACTGGTTCTTTTTCTCAGACAAAATAAGGCATTTATAATGAAAAAAGAACAAAAATATACGGTCGAAACAGATCACCAACAAAGGCTAACAAGTTCAGTTGAGTTGCCAGTTGGAAGGAACAGCGAAGAATGTCCCAGTTACTTCCTCAGTCGTACTCTTTTTGATTGTTCGATTTGGCAATTCTGAATGATGGCAGGAACTGAAGTGCGCCAGGCAGTATCAGCGAAGTCCTCTGGCTCATTTTCTGTGCCCACGAAAGCTTCCAGGTAGGCTATTTGTCGGTATCGGCGGACTGCATAATAATGTTGTCGAAGCTCAGTCTCGCTTACGACGCATCCAAAATGGCATCCTCCGACGGTGCTGTGACTGTGTGAAAGATGTCTTCAAATCACTTAGCACATTTGAAAAAATCCTATGTAACAAGCTGACCAGGATTGAGATAATCGGAAAACGTGGCCGAATTGTCCCAATTCTCATGACTGCACAGGTGAAAGCAGCTGTGGAACTGCTTGTGCAAAAAAGGGATGATGCTGGTGTCAGCGGCTCCAACAAATTTGTGTTTTCTTGCTCATTCTTTCAGTCGGAGGGGCACATTCGGGGATCTGACACGCTTCGAAAGTTTGTGACATCAGCGCAGTTGGCAGAGCCACAGTTCATCACATCTACTTCACTTCGAAAGCAGGTTGCTACTCTGTCCCAGATAGTCAGTTTGAAGGACAACGAGCTGGATGCCCTTGCTCAGTTTATGGGACACCGCGAGTACTACCGCCTCCCATCAGACATGATGCAGTTGGCCAAAGTCAGCAAATTACTCCTTGCCCTTGAAAAGGGGAAGCTGCAAGACCACCAGCGCTGCACCCTGGATGAGATGGAAGTGGCTGAAGATGAAGCCATCACCTCGGATGAGGAGGCAGGTATGTGTGACATTTTGAACATGAATTCCTTTTCCCGCAGTGGGGCACTGCGGTTATGAAATTAAAGGCCCCTCCTGTTTTTGGAACCGCAGGAGCTTTCTAGTTTGCTGTTAGGTAGATTTTTGGTTCCTCTTTCCTGTCATGCTCTCTTTTTCTTCATGAATTCTTTTCTTTTTTCTGCCTTCTTGCTCATTCACCTGTATTTTTTCCAAAAATCTCTTCTCTTGCCGCTTGTCTCGCGATTCATGTATAGTTTAATCTGTTAGTGTTCTGATGTAAGTCCAGCAGTAGATAGGTTAAGCCTATTTTAACATACTGGAAACTGGTAATCTTCCAGTAGGTATTAATTTAGTTTTACTAAAGCCTGCTGGGACACAAGTAATGGGTTAGTGCATTTGTAAACAGGAATCGCTTGACAAGTGGCCCCCTTCATCCCCCCCTTCCTCGTCCTGATATGGCTCTGCGTAGTCGGCTGGACGTTAAGCAACAAATAAACAAACAAACATGAATTCCTTTGCTCTTTTTGCACAAAATGAACACAGCTAAACTATCTCTAAATCTAGTATTGTAATAACCTTTTTTTTGTATTCTTAAATTCATCTTCTTCTCCTTCTGCTTCTTCTGCCTCTTCTTCTTCTTCTAAATTGGGGGGCTGGGATGGCTCATTCGGTACACAGCGTGGACTACATATAGTTCCTCTGACTCTCATAGTCACAGGTTTGAATCCCGGTCTCCCTCTCTCTGGTATCGCCTTTGTTGTGGCTAGTGACATTGAACCACCAATACAATTTTATTTCAATCAATCAATATGAGGCTTATATCGCGCGTATTCCGTGGGTACAGTTCTAAGCGCAGGGATTTTTTTTCTTTTCAATTTTTATTCAAGGCGCAGGGATTTATTTATGCCGTGTGAGATGGAATTTTTTTACACAATACATCACGCATTCACATCGGCCAGCAGATCGCAGCCATTTCGGCGCATATCCTACTTTTCACGGCCTATTATTCCAAGTCACACGGGTATTTTGGTGGACATTTTTATCTATGCCTATACAATTTTGCCAGGAAAGACCCTTTTGTCAATCGTGGGATCTTTTACGTGCACACCCCAATGTAGTGTACACTAAGTGTATTTGTTTTAAATCTAAATTGAGAACGTTCATACTTCAATGCACACTACAATGTGATATATTGTGCAAACATTAATTTGCATTACACAATAAAGCAAACATTAATACTACGGTACTTACTACATAAACTTTTGTACTTGCGATCTAGGATTTTATCTATTCTATCATATTGTAACTATTATTTACAGAATTTGTTGAAAAGGGTCACAGCCCTATTCCAGAACGATCTGCATCAGGAAGGTTCGCAACAAAAGACTCTTTGGCACCGCCACATAACCAGCCCTCTCCGCCTATGCATCAACCTTGTCCTGCTACAGCTGCACCTGACAGTAAGTCTTCTTCTTCTGTGTACGCATGCTATCAACTACAGTACTGCAAGCACTCCCAGTTTCGGATAAAAACAAATGCGATTGGTCACTTTGGCAGAAATAACAACTGTGAACAGAATGTTGATAGTAAAAGAAAGTAAGGAAGCAGGAAAGATGAGCCGGTGCCTACCTAACAGCAAACTAGATAGCTCCTGGTGTTCAAAAACAGGAGGGGCCCTTAATTTAAGTCCGCAGCGCTCCACTGCAGTAGGTGACAGTAAGTGACAATATGGGCTGAATCCATCCCATCTACATGGTGTTGGAGTGGGGACAGGACATATTTGAATGGCGATGTCGCTGTTCAGTGTCTGAAAGTCTCTTAAGTTTGTAGTTGCAAACATGACTTTTCTTTCTCTCTCCCCCCCCCCCCCCCCTCCTCACTCCCACAAAGTAACATAGTAGATTTAATTTCTTATTTGTAGCTGCCATTCCATGTAAAAGTGAATACATTTACTTATTTAGTGTAAACTTGTCACCCTGGCATGAGGTAATATGACCGGCACGGTTGGCCTAGTGGTAAGGCGTCCGCCCCTTGATCGGGAGGTTGTGGGTTCGAACCCCGGCCGGGTCATACCTAAGACTTTAAAATTGGCAATCTAGTGGCTGCTCCGCCTGGCGTCTGGCATTATGGGGTTAGTGCTAGGACTGGTTGGTCCGGTGTCAGAATAATGTGACTGGGTGAGACATGAAGCCTGTGCTGCGACTTCTGTCTTGTGTGTGGCGCACGTTATATGTCAAAGCAGCACCGCCCTGATATGGCCCTTCATGGTCGGCTGGGCGTTAAGCAAACAAACAAACAAAAAATGAGGTAATATCACAAGGGTTATTCATGTTTTTGTATTTGTCAGATTCTGCTGATGATGAGGAAGCACCAGAAATCCAAAGGAAGTTTCAACGGTGTGCTGCTGACAGCAGTGCATGCTCAAACAGTTCAGTATATGGCCTTAAGTCTGAAATGGTGTCCACAGCTGAAATAGCTGTGCAACCTTGGCTCTAACCTGATTTGTACATCAAAGAAAAATAAAATCCTTGTAAAGATTAATGAGACTTGTAAAAAAAAGTATGAAGTACACACCTAGAGAAACATTGTGTGCTCAGTTGTTGTTTTTAATGAAAATGTCGCCATTATCTGAAGTCAGCAGCACTACATTTTGGCCATTTTTTGTGACATGACCTTACAGCATATTGAAACATGGTCTACTCTGTCATATTTATGGGACAGAATGTCATGAATGACTTTTCACTGAGCCAGTAAAACTCAAATGTACCTTTGACAAAGCAAAGTTTTTGAATTTTGTCAGTGAGCCTGCAGAAAATGGGGAGACAAAATTTCACAGAAAGTTCATAACTATTTCCGTAAGACTTCATTTTTGTTCACTGATCAGCTCTAAATAATAATTAAAGATTGAAACCTGATATAGTTTGTAAAAAAGTATTTTACAGTATGTTTTGCAGAGGTATAAAACATAAAAAGGGTTGTTTGACTTGTTTTTGCATGTTCAAAAGTAGTTTGAAGTTTACGTGCAGATTTTCTTGTGAAAAAAGAGTTATGAACTTTCCAACCTTTTGCCTTATAAAAAGAGTAAATTGACTGGTTGGGGAACACCTAGCTTTGTAATGCATTTGGATCCACTAGCAGCAGTCACACTGAAAGTTTGCATCAAGTTCATTCATTGGTGTTTGAGTAATTGAGAAATAAAAAATTCTTGTGAGAAAGTTATGAACTTTCCTACTATCTCCACTGAGAGTGTTTTTTGTCCTTAAATGCTAGCCATGAAAGTTAAGGTTGTAGTGGAACAGCAATTTTGCATATAAAAGTACATTAGATTTAGATACTAAGCAATTTTTGTCACCAAAGTCAAGCAGTATGCTTTAGTTAGCCATTTTCTCTGTGTCTTGCGCACTATTTTTATGTGAGAGTTACTAACTCATGTCAAAACCCAAAATATATGTAAAATGACTATTTTCAGTTTCCAAATTACACTGTACCATGATTTTCATCACAAAAAGAATCTACTGGCTGCTGACTGTTTCTTTCTGAAGTACTTAGCCGTTTTGTCATGAAGTTCATAACTTCACATAACTCAAGCTCATTTTTCAAGGGCGTGTTTAAAATAATGCCTTGTTAATAGCAAAAGAGTACATTTGACTTTATCTGGACATTTTGTAAGAAGTTTTCTGAATATCAACCCTCAAAATTACATTTTGATAATTCCAGCATGAATCTGGGTTGACTGCACGGTGTACATAACTTCACATCAACTGACCCTCAGCCCCACGGTGTGAAGTTATGAACACATGCCATGAGTATGATTTATACACAATAATTAATTTACTACACTAAATCACTACCTCAAATGATGTGCTGCTCTTCTCCAGAGTAGGCTGTTACAGTTTGATGTCATTTTTATTTTAATTTACCAGCAGATTTTAGTACGTAGCTTTTCAGTTAAATAAATGATGTGAAGTTATGAACACACAGTCAGCTGACATAAACACTAACTAAATAATGATTTCGGTAACAGTTTTCATGACTGAGTTTGGTTAAGTAAATCATTAAGTTGTTTAGAATTATTTGCAAGAGACTTTAGTTAGTTATTTTAGTATAAATGTGTGATTGATGTGAAGTTATGAACTTTCACAAGTTTCAAACAATTTGTTTTATTTTGGCAATTAAAATCTGATTTTGTAATATAACTAAGTGCAGCTTTAGCCTATACTATAACTCTGTGTTCTCAGTTTGTCATTGTTTTGCAAATATATTATACAGTAACTGTACTAGAGACCAACATAACAAAAATTCTTGTGAAGTTATGCGCACGCTCACATTTTATGATTTTTGTTATCGTTTGTTTTCACAAATGTTTTACTTTTATTACTTAGTTGTATGTTGATTACAAAGAGTAGCTGGAGAGAAAATAAGATGACATATGCACTTTCTTACTTTGGTTTGAATTAGCCATAGTTTGTGATGTCACGGTGTGAAGTTATGAACTCCTAGGACATTCTAAAAATACTTTCAGTTTCTGCCAACTCTTTGAGTCAGACAAACATTTTGGTGTATTGAAATCCTTTTGATGGTACTTTTCAAGCACATTTTGCACAAAAACAGCAAAATTGTAGATTTATTGATAACTTATGCCAATATTTGCTGTGAAAAAATTGTGACAATATTAATTTCTATAAATAATACAGATAACCAAAAAATCTTCTCCACACTTCATCTTCAAAAATTACCTTCATGTTCCAGCTCACCTTTTTCAGATTAAAAAACAAAACAAATTGTTTCCTGCCTGTATAGATTAAATTTATTATACCAATAAAAGTAAATTATGTGAAGTTATGAACTTTCCATTAATGGAGTTCACATCTGCATCATGCGTGGCCAAAACAAGTTTAACTTGCTTGAAATGCAAAGTAATTTGCTGTAGCAATTTGCTCAGATGTCTAAAACAGACCCAATACATGTAGCAACAATGATTTAACAAGTCTAAATTTTGTGACGGTGTGAAGTTATGAACTCCTGCAAACTTTTAAACCTGAATCTGTGAAGTGATCAAACATGAGTTTTCTTAAATCATAGCTGTTCCTTGCGTATTTATGCTCTAAAATACATCTCTATTTTCAAAACAAAGAAAATGTTCATTTTTAAAATTGATTTTGTATGTCACAAAAATGGACACCTATTCTGACTTTGGGCCATATATCTTTCTCCTTAGTCAACCAATTTTCCATGGGGGCGCGACTGGAGATGGATGAAGGTCAGGGGGTTCCTGTGTTTGAGTGGGAACAGCTTGAATTTAACTCACAGAGTTGTTTGTGTCCAACACGCTTGTCGGAGGTGTTTTTTTACGGCGTCAATGTTGGGGGGTGGGTGGGGGTTAAGGATGAGGGGTAGAACTGCATTCGTTGATGCATTTTGATTGTCTTACATCTGAAATGTATTTGTACCTTTGAAGAATAGTTCATTCCTGTACACTCATAACACCGAACACACGTTTATTTATTTTGAACATAACATAATTAATACAATAAATAATTAATTATAATTTTATTATGTCCCCAGGCGAGCCCCCTTCCTCCTGGACATTCTCTCCTGTTGGTGTGGCAATGATGAACACAAGATGCAGTGTATTCACACAGATCACTTCTCCTTCAGCGTCATCTAACGAAAGTAAGCTTTATTGCATATAAATTAATTTAGAAACATGCTGGCGTCACCCCCCCGCGGGTTAGGGGGAGTCCCATATTGGTTGGGACTAGAAAGAATTTACCCGATGCTACCCAGCATGTCGTAAGAGGCGACTAACGGTTCTGTTTCTTCTCTTCTTTTGTCTTATTTCTGCCTTACCAGTCCTTTCACCTATATTTCCTTCCAAGAAAACTCTCCCTACTATTCCCTGCAGTTTTCCAATTCTTTTCTTGTTGTCTTATTTCTACCTGACTGGATCCATCACCTTTATTTCACTTACCAAAAGTCTTCTTTTCCACATCCTTATTTCTCTGCACCCCGCATGTCGTATGAGGCGACTAACGGATTCTGTTTCTCCTTTAACCCTTGTTAAGTGGTTCTTGTATAGAATATAGTCAATGTTTGTAAAGATTTTAGTCAAGCAGTATGTAAGAAATGTTTAGTCCTTTGTACTGGAAACTTGCATTCTCCCAGTAAGGTCATATATTGTACTACGTTGCAAGCCCCTGGAGCAATTTTTTGATTAGTGCTTTTGTGAACAAGAAACACTTAACAAGTGGCTCCCTCCCATCTCCACCCTTTCCCCTATCTCATCTCCCCCTTTCCCTCGTCGCGATATAACCTTCGTGGTTGAAAACGACGTTAAACACCAAATAAAGAAAGAAAGAAATGCTGGCGTCATGTACGGACGATTAACTAAGCGCCCATTACCTAGTTGTTGAATGGCCGCATTCCATAGTGGAAACTCTTGTGTTTAGTTATTTGACAACGAAATTGATATTTAAAAGCATATGTCTTTTAGCTGTTGTTCTTTTTTTGCTATTTTGCATAATCTATCAAATGATTTGAAATAAAGATAAGCCAGCTGAGAAAATCTATCATCTTTTTTTTTCCCCAAGGTTCAACTGACAATGAGTACCTACCTGAACAGTGGAGCCATTCCAAACCAAAGAAGCTCAAATCAAAGGCAACGCGCAACAGTGAGTGGAAACATAATCATTGTATTTATACCTCTTCTTTCTCTTTGTGAACTGAGCTTTAAGGAGCTGACTCAATCCACACAAAAGTTATTCCTTTAAAGTAGAACAAAACCAGTAAACTAGATAGTTATTGTGTTTTTGAGTAAGGTAATATCCTTCTCTGAAGCACTTGGAAGGAAAAATAGAGCCTGTTCATAACGTGTTAACTGTTAATCTAACTAGGAGCGTATAGTTATTGTGTTTTTGAGTACGGTAATACCCTTCTCTAAAGCACTTGGAAGGAAACATAGAGTATGTTCACAGACCTGTTTACCCTCCCGGAATTATTACGGATTTAGGGTCTAAATTCCGGTATTACGGAAATCTACCGGAAATTCCGGTCACGAGAACCATTTCCGTGTGTGAAAATTTAAAGTCGAAATTGTAGTACTAGTAGTCACCGGGATTTTGATTTCCCGGAAACCCTTTTAGCTCAAGGCCGACCGGAACAGCCTTGTCTGCGCATGTGCAAAAACAAGGTATTTGTCGGTCAACGCGTGGTTTTTGTGCATTCGGTCCGATCGACATGGGTCGTAAGCGTAAGGCCGATCTCTCTGGGGACAAAATGCCAACCAAAAAAGCTCAAGTTGTACAGGAATATCGGCAAAACTATCAAGTCAAGTGGCAGTGTCTGGCGAAGTCTAAGAAGAGCGAATCACTTGCATTTTGGTGATCGAATTGAGATCAGTGCAACAACAAAGCTAGTCAGTCATGAGTCACTGCAGTCGTTCGTCCGCGAACCAAGCGAACGTGTCCCGAGGTTAGACGCAGCATTAGTTTATTTACAAAATGCAGTACACAAATGAACATGGAAACAAACAAATTGTGTTTGGCAAAACATGAGCCTGCTTCGCATCGAGTTTATTTGACCAGTATGTCTGTGCTTCGACATTATCTCTTGCTACGGTCAGTGACTTGTGCTGTTGCCGGAATTTGAAAGTCTTTTTGAGTCTAAAAGTGATCTCCATTAATCTTTCTCCAATATAGCAAAGATCACAGTTCTTTGAATTGAAAAACTTTAAAGAAAATCTTTAAATAAAATGAACGAGCCGGTCCACAAAAAAAAAAGGTAGCTTCTGGAGAGTGTTTTTATGACTGGTTTTAATGCAGGATGTAAACAGGTCTGTGTTCATAACGAGTTAACTGTTAATCTAACTAGGAGCGGCATTTTGTCAAAGAGCAGTTCAAATCCGTACGTGCTTTAACATATCAAAATGGCCTTCTGCTGTCGCTCAGTTTTCTTGATTCAAAACTAAGCAGTAAATTGTATAATTATTTAAAAATGAATAAATAAGTGGATCAGTTAACAAGTGCAATGGCTAACTGACCTGCCACTTCTCATGCCCATTCGTGGCTTCTGTCCCATGCTTTGAAAATGAATGTGTACAGGGTCTGTAATTCCGGTTTTAATTTAGATTTGAAATCTTTTGTAATTGATGGATTACGCCCACATACACTTCCGTGTATTAGAGGCGGGGACGGGAGTCCCAGGAATTGGAAAAAAGAGGAGGTACTATATCTAACTTACATTGAACAACCAAAATGTAAGCAGCACTAAGATTGACAGTGAAAATGTGACAGTTTTAGTGTACTAGCTTTAGTGTCACGAATCAGAACAAATGTTGACTCGGGAAAATAAATGTCCATGCCCAATCAAGATTCGAAATAGAGACACTGAGATCACGAGTTGTCGGCCTAGACCACCAGACTACCCGGCGCTCATATTGAGTTGGCATGATTGTTCCTTATAAAGTTTTAATCCGATAACATATTTAACCTTTGTATCTCCGGTAATAGGTCTTGTGATATCTGTGTCCACAAAGGTTCAAACCAGCCACGTCGACTGTGGTTGGAGGAGGAGGTGAAGGCAGTGGAGGCTCATTTGTTAAAATATATCGCCACGCAAGTGCTGCCAAGAAAAGAGGATATCCAGAAGTGCCTTCAGGCTGAAGAGACTCTGATAATTCGTACCTGGCTACACGTCAAGAACTATACATGTACGAAACAGGATTACTGCTTTGCAAAGAAATCAGCGAAACTAAATAATGTTCAGCTTTTCAGCTACTGATCATCTTTCCAATGTTGTTGCTGATCACTACCACTAAGTGGATATATATCTAGTGCAGGTTTGTGTCTTGAGCTGTACTGGACAATGATTTACACATTTATCTTTATTTGTTTTTATTAATTTTGACTATGAGCACACTGGTGGTTGTGTTTTATGTTAAATGATTTATTTAGTATGTGTTTATGCAAATCATTTTTGGCATTTTGAATAAGCTAGATGTGACCTTTCTTAGCACTGATCCAAAGGTCAGTTTAATATGCGGTCAAAACAATGATGGTGGAGGCAGTTGGCTATTTTTAATTCATTTGCATAGCAAAAACGAGGCTATATATGTATTGACAACTGACCACCTATTGAACACTCAAAACTTTTCAAATAATGGAAGCTTTCATGATAAAAACTTGTCTTGGTTATGAAACCTATGAACACTTATAAAATGCATGTGATTACATCAGCAAAACAAAACAAAATATAAGCAAGTGAGTCATATTCTTTGTGGCTTTGCCCTTGTTTAACTGTATTATCATTATTTATTATCATGAACACAGACTACCATAAGGTCCGCTACCCCCCCCCCCCCCCCCCCCCGCGGGTTAGGGGGAAGAATTTACCCGATGCTCCCCAGCATGTCGTAAGAGGCAACTAACGGATTCTGTTTCTCCTTTTACCCTTGTTAAGTGTTTCTTGTATAGAATATAGTCAATGTTTGTAAAGATTTTAGTCAAGCAGTATGTAAGAAATGTTAAGTCCTTTGTACTAGAAACTTGCATTCTCCCAGTAAGGTCATATATTGTACTACGTTGCTAGCCCCTGGAGCAATTTTTTTATTAGTGCTTTTGTCTTCTTCTTCTTGTCGTTCGCCAATGTTAAACTTGGAGTCCAGCTCTGGTAGTGCTTTTGTGAACAAGAAACAATTAACAAGTGGCTCTATCCCATCATCCCATCATCCCCCCCCCCCCCCCCCCCCCCTTTCCCCGTCGCGATATAACGTTGAACGGTTGAAAACGACGTTAAACACCAAATAAAGTAAAGATAAGGTCCGCTATTAGGAAAGTCAAAACAATCAAAGTGTCATATGCACTTTGTCATCGTGTGTGACATTTTATTGAGAGAGAAACAGAATCCGTTAGTCGCCTCTTACGACATGCTGGGGAGCATCGGGTAAATTCTTCCCCCTAACCCGCGGGGGGCGTACAGTACTTCTTTGGGATAACAAGGGTAAGGATTGCTCTAATTAAGGTTGGCTGAACAATATATAACAGCAATTTCGCTCAAATCGGCCAAAAACAAGGCCCGAAGGCATCGTAGGCATAGCCGTTTTAACTTTATTATCATTATTATTTATTATCGTGACCACAAACTACCATAAGGTCCGCTAGTAGGAAAGTCAAAACAATCATAACGTATCATAAACACTGGGTCATCGTGTGATCATTATTATTTATTATCGTGACCACAAACTACCATACGGTCCGCTAGTAGGAAAGTCAAAACAATCATAACGTATCATAAACACTGGGTCATCGTGTGTGACATTTCAATGTCAACACAATGATAGTGGTGTTTCACATGTAATGATTGATTTCGATTTTAAGTGCTCTATCCCTTCTCCCCCCCTTTCCCCGTCGCGATATAACCTGCGTGGTTGAAAACGACGTTAAACACCAAATAAAGAAATAAAGAATAAAGAAAGATTTTGAGTGTATATAAAGTGTATTTATGGTACATTTACTTTTGGCTCTTTAGATCAGCTTAATTTGGTATTTCATGGGCATCGGTCAAAAGGTCACTTCAGCATGTGCTGTCAAAACAACGATGGTGGAGGCAAATGGCCTATTTTAACAGGATGTTTGAAGATTTGCTTTTTCAATTTTGTTTGAGAGACAAGAAGTTGGAAAATAGTTTTATTGTATGTTTCTTTGTCACCTGGGGCAAAATTATTCAATCGTCGCTATACGTTTGTTGGAAGCTATAATACAAAGGATAAATTGGCAGTTTTCTTACTTTCTGTTAGAAACAAAAGTATATTTTTCATTTGTTGCAATTGAAAAAGCATAGACCTTACTAAAGATGCTGCTAGTTGTTTTGATTGTGTGGACTATTCAGTGGAGTGTTTTAAATAATCTGTATATATATATATATATATATATATATATCTATATGCCAATTCTCATGCCTCACAGTATTTTAACATTGGTTTATTTTCCATGTTACAAATATGTAATCATATGACTCGAGACTACCTTACTGTGTTATATTGCATTATTATCATGAACGCATTAGGCCCACTTATAAGTTTAAAGAAAGTCAAAGCCGTGTATTGTTCCTTTCAGAACAATGTTATACACCGGGTGTGCATTATGTGTTTTCATTATTTTTAATCATGAGCAGTTTCATATTTAATTATTTATTTAGAGTGTGTTTGATTTAGCTTAATTTGAATTTTGTTGGACATTGGTCAAAAGTTCAGTTTATTATGCGCGGTCAGAACAATGATGGTGGAGGCAATAGCCTATTTTTCAACAGGTTTGAAGGTTTTGTTTGAGAGAAATAAATCTGTCTTTTTTTCTTTGTCATGTTGGGCAGAGTTATTCAATCGTTGTTATACGTTAAGTTCACTGAATTCTTAAATCTAATGTAAGCGCTGTTTAAGAGGTTTTGAAGGTACAAAATACACTTTTTTTCTCTGTTCTCTTTAACAAGATATTCAGATTTGTTTTTCTTCTTTATTTTAGTTTGAGACGAGAAGTTGTACATGCATTCTATTTCCTGTTCCTTTGTCAACTGGGGCAACATTCAATCACTGTTATAGCCTGGTTGTAAGCTGTAACAGTATAAATTCACTGCTTTTTAAATGTCTGCAAAAAGCAAATGTCACCGTTTTGTTGCATGCCATTGAAAAGGAATAAAAACTACCAAACGTTATTTTGCAAAACATGCTTATTGTTATGATTTGACTGATTGTGTTTGTATGTGGATGTGTGATCACAGGATTGCAGATTGCATGGACATAATCGCCACAGGGAAAATCATTCAAATCCTTACTCCGAAAGTTAACAAAAAGCTATTATTGTCTCAAGAAGAGAAATTGTTTCTACAACTGAACACACAGACTGTAAAATGCATGTGTATACAAAAGCAATTATGCTAAACAAGCCCATCATTAAATGAATGGAAGTCAAAGTAAATAAAATAAAATGCAATTTCAAATGTGAAGGTATCTTAAAATGTCGATGAACAAACGCAAGGGAACTGAGCGCCATCATAAAAATACCTTTCATTACAAGAAGGAAAAAAAAACGTAACTGACAGACTGATTCTAATATAGGTCCCTGATAACACTTATAGTATCCACCACCTTCAAATATGATAATTAAACTTCATTTTAAAAAGCTTCATGATTATGCACTGCAAAGTAAGCTACACGTTTTGTTTAGCTGTTTCGTACACATAAAAAAAGGCTTTGTGATTCTTTGGTCTAAGTGCCAATAGAAGGTTTTGAAAGGAGCAAGTTAAAATGTAAAGGCACACTACCTTATATCATATATATACAATATCACACTACCACGGAAAGTCAATACAATGCATACCCAGGTCAAAACAACGTTCACACACGAGTGTGTATCGTGTGTATCATCTTTGTCAACACAATGCAGGCGGTGTTTCAGTTTATTGAAATACTGAGTGTATGTGAGTGTAATTATGCACATTCACTTTTGGCCAATTTAAATGAGCTTGATGTGGAATTTTGTTATCTATTGGTCAAACGGTCATTTCAACCGGCACTGTCAAAACAACGATGGAACTGGCCAATAGTCACAATAACGAGGGGAAAACATGTATACCCCGGTCAAAACAACGTTCACACACGAGTGTGTATCATCTTTGTCAACACAATGCAGGCGGTGTTTCAGTTTATTGAAATATTGAGTGCATGTGAGTGTAATTATGCACATTCACTTTTGGCCAATTTAAATAAGCTTGATGTGGAATTTCTTATCTATTGGTCAAACGGTCACTTCAGCAGGCACTGTCAAAACAACGATGGAACTGGCCAATAGTCACAATAACGAGGGGAAAACATGTATACCCCGGTCAAAACAACGTTCACACACAAGTGTGTATCGTGTGTATCATCTTTGTCAACACAATGCAGGCGGTGTTTCAGTTTATTGAAATATTGAGTGTATGTGAGTGTAATTATGCACATTCACTTTTGGCCAATTTAAATAAGCTTGATGTGGAATTTCTTATCTATTGGTCAAACGGTCACTTCAGCAGGCACTGTCAAAACAACGATGGGACCGGCCAATGGTCACAATAACGAGGGGAAAACATGTATACCCCGGTCAAAACAACGTTCACACACAAGTGTGTATCGTGTGTATCATCTTTGTCAACACAATGCAGGCGGTGTTTCAGTTTATTGAAATATTGAGTGTATGTGAGTGTAATTATGCACATTCACTTTTGGCCAATTTAAATAAGCTTGATGTGGAATTTCTTATCTATTGGTCAAACGGTCACTTCAGCAGGCACTGTCAAAACAACGATGGGGCCGGCCAATGGTCACAATAACGAGGGGAAAACAAGTATGTGTGTGTGTGTGTGTGTGTGTGTGTGTGTGTGTATGTATAGACACATACAAGTTGTAATACAATCACGGCGAGGGCCACAGGTGGTTGTGAGAGTAGCAAAAACAAGTCTTCTGTATAACAACAAACGGTTGTCTGCGACGCACAAAAGCACTGTGCACAAACGACGCAATATTATTGCGACTATAAAGTCTGAGAATCGTCAGGGACAAAACGAGGCTCAATATTCATCAAGTGAGAAAATATTTGCATTGATTGTAAACCAGTTTTCCCAAATTCTCTTTGCCCTTTTATGTCAAAAACAAATGCAGATTAAAAAGAAAGAAAGGGGGAGAGAAAAAGCTGAAAAGAAAGTCATTTCTTCCTTTACGGGCAGAAATCAATGGCTTGGGAGGCGTGATTTGCATGCTATTTGTTTAATTATTATTCGACTTGCATATTACTCCTTGAAGCTCTATGAACAAATGAAAATAAAGGCACAATCCTCCACGTCTCAGTGATCTCCTTGCCTCGCCTGGTCTGTCCACGTCTCAGTGATCTCCTTGCCTCGCCTGGTCTGTCCACGTCTCAGTGATCTCCTTGCCTCGCCTGGTCTGTCCACGTCTCAGTGATCTCCTTGCCTCGCCTGGTCTGTCCACGTCTCAGTGATCTCCTTGCCTCGCCTGGTCTGTCCACGTCTCAGTGGTCTCCTTGCCTCGCCTGGTCTGTCCACGCGTTTACATGGGATAGAACCATCGTCAAAACAATAGTATATCTTCCCCCGAAAGCGGCGTATGGCTGCCTGAATGGCGGGGTAAAAACGGTCATACACGTAAAAACCCACTCGTGCAAAATTATGATTGAACGTGGGAGTTTCAGCCCATGAACGAAGAAGAAGAAGAAGAAGAAGATTAGTATATCAAACTTTTTCATACCGAAACATCCATCACCGAAGCATGTTAATGGAAATGCTTTGGAAAACTGCGTTCGTTTTATTGCCAGGTATTGCGCTGACTTTGATTTGGGGAGGTTGACGCTAAACTAGAACTATTAAGCGGAGTGGTATGGCTGACATTGTTATAGCATCGAGACAATCTACACCCTTAACACAGAGTGATATGGCTGACATTGTTATAGCATCGAGACAATCTACACCCTTAACACAGAGTGATATGGCTGACATTGTTATAATCGAGACAATCTACACCCTTAACACAGAGTGGTATGGCTGACATTGTTATAGCATCGAGACAATCTACACCCTTAACCCAGCAGACACAGCCGGGATTCGAACCCCAAACCTGCAAGCCTAATGCCAACGTCCTTACCGCCTGGTACTTACGCTCAATGAAGACAAAATACATGTTATAACTAAACGTCACGGGTTATAGTATGTACTTGATAGCGAAATGTGTACAGAAATCAGTACTGGTCGACAAACCAAAAAACAGTTGTTGTCTGAGGTGTCTTTACAGCACGACCTATTGTGCATCTTCATCAGCGCTGTGTCTTTTACATGGCGTTTTGTCCCCCGTGCTGCATACCGACACTGTGGAATATTAATCACATTTGTCTCCCTTCCTCACTGCGCGAATCAGCGGAGAAGGGTTGCATCCCATGGATCGTGCCATTTTTGTGTGTATCAAACGTAGTAACAACAACAATTACTCCATTGACTGTGCTTTACGCGTGTGTGTGTGTGTGTGTGTGTGTGTGTGTGTGTGTGTGTGTGTGAGTGTGTGTGTGTGTGCGTGTGTGTGTCTGGGTGTGTTTGTGTGCGTGGCTGTGTGTCTGTGTGTGTGTGCGTGTGTGTATGTGTGTGTGTATATGTGCGTGTGTGTGTGTATGTGTGTGTGTGTGTGTGTGCGTGTGTGTGTGTGTGTGTGTGTGTGTGTGTGCGTGTGTGTGTGTGTGTATGTTTGTGTCTGTATGTGTGCGTGTGTGTGTATGTGTGTGTGTGTGTGTGTGTGAGTGTGAGTGTGTGTGTGTACATAACCAGCGCTGCATGGACAGTGGTGTAAAAACACGTGTGCACGTCCTACAGTCACTCAGCGTCACCCCTCCCTGCATTCACACCATATCAAGCCTGTCTAGAAATTAAATCAAGCAATTACCCCGCACGCCCGTTATCCCGGGCAAGGGGGGGGGGGGGGGGGCGTTCTCTTCTCCTCTCTGTTATCCTCTGGTCGAATCCTCACCCTTCGCCAGTTCCCTCCCTTTCTTGTCTCAACGTCTTGTTCGTTGCAAGTGGGGAAAACTTGACTTGTTTTTGAGCTTCTGCGTAATTGCTCCGTTATGCTTAAAAAAGTGTACAAAACAGAAATCAAGCAAGTGATACATTGAATGTTTTGTAGTCACCGTCAACGTGACATACCCTGGAGTTGCCTACTCCGAACACAAAATTGAATGGTAAAAGCCTTGGCAGGTGGTCGTTTACATTCTGAGGCTTATGGACTCAACACTTTCACATCCATCTGCATTGAAAAAAATAGTGAACAGGTGATGTAGATCTGTATCCCCGTGCAGAGTGTTTGTCAATCTAGTAGCTTCTCGCTTGACTTTGACGCCAGACCCTTGTGTGTTCATAATCCACAAATTTCTTAAGTAAGAGCGGCAGCATTAGTCTGTTGTTTGCGTGTTAATTATAATAATTACAGCTTTTATAGCGCGAACTATAGGAATCTCTGCTCTCCGCGCTTTACATATCAATTATCAGTATGGGAAAAAAATATTTGAACATCAAACACATTCATATATTCTGGCAACATAATGTAGCAATAGACTTACAACAACACATTATCCACTTTAGGACAATACCATCCAGACACATTCTTTTCTCTTGGTCGTGACATTCAGAGCTCCCTCGGTCAACAACAAGAAACCCTAAATGCCCCCACCGCTACCCCCACCCCTTTTCTAATGCACTGTCGCAATATTGTTTCCAGATATCTGGGTCACCTGACATGGGCCAATCTGGCGCAACATTTTCAATACAAAAGTGGATAATTTGAAACAAGAATATTGAGAAATATTCAGCAAGGCACAACTCCCACTTCTAACCACTCTTGAAAAAAGATACAACGTTTCTCCAAAATCAGAGATTGTCTTCCGTTTTATTCGGCGAAAAATCACAAACTAATAGAATTGCACCGAATCACACCGAAACCGCAGCTGTCAAGAACGATAATGCGCAGCTGATATCTGTCAAGTTGCCTCCCCCTGGGCCCTGCTCTTACCTCCCCTGATCAATATCACATCGCGTCGGATGGGAGACCAGTGACGGTGTGTGTCGGGTTGCACGTGTCCAGTGGGTGTTGACCACGAGGTGACATGTCACACGGCATTTTAAAATAATTTTCATGCAGCTTAGAGTTCGTTGCTCGCGTCCCCTCTCTACGGAACGCGGATCGTATCAACTGATGCAGGAAATAGATGCATCCAAAACCAAGAATTTGATGCATCATTTTCGTATCGGATGCATCATTTTCACAAAAGGATGCATCATTTTAAAAAAGGATGCATCATTTTCCAAAACTGATGCATCCGAAAATGATGCATCCTTTTATATAATGATGCATCATTTTGATGCATCACTTTCGGTTTTGTATGCATACGAAAGATCATTCATTTCCGGTTTTTCCGTAAGAAATGCCTGAGCACGGAAAAACTTGAAATGACATTTTGACGAATATAAACAGATTGGTTAAATAAAACAAAAATAAACGTACAACATACAAGCCCTTGTACGATGCATCAAATTCGTGGTTTTGGATGCATCAATTTCCTGCATCAGTTGATAGAAATAGTTCGTTTCGCTTCGTATTCCGGTTGAAATTTTGCTTTTTGTTCGGCACTTTCCGGGAAAACCCGAGAATTCTGATGCATCCAAACGATGCATCAAATTCTTGATTTTGGATGCATCAATTTCCTGCATCAGTTGATACGATCCGCGTTCCGTACCTCTCTTCCTTTTTCACAGAAAGACACACACAGACACGCACACACGCACACGCACGCACGCAAACACGACACACACACACACACACACAATCACACACACACAATCACACACACACACACACACACACACACACGTGCGCGCACACACACACGCGCACATTAACATACACACACACACACACACATACACACACACACACACACACACAGACAGACAGACACACATGATGTTGTGACAAAAGGTCGTGGCAAAAAGAGTAGAAAAATCAAAAATCTAAAAATATTTTTTGACACAAGTGCATTTTTATGCTGAATGTTTCATATTTTCATTACATAAAATAAAATAGGAAAAGATAGTTTGGTCAGCGGATTCTGTAGAATAAGCATATTTTGTTAACAATCTGACAGATGTTGGTCGTGATGCTGGACATACCATTTGATTGATTTACCTCCATAAATGAAACTTCTGCAATCCAAATACCTTTTATAAATCAAAAGAAAGTACAACACCAGTGAATTACACGCAAACAATTCCAAAACCAACTTACATTATTTATTTTTTATACATGATGTTATGTCCAACATCACGACCGACATAAACATCACATTTCCGTTTGATGTGTTTACGAAATAAATGACAAAAGAACACTTCTGTCAGTTAAAATCAAGGATATGTAATTCCTTTTACATAAAAACACACACAAAAGAGCTCACAAACTTCAAATTACCATGATCATGGCACTTTTTGAGTCGGTTGTGATGATTAGGCGATGGACAAACTTGATGCTTGTCATTTCATTTTCAACAAAAGAGAATACAAAAAACAATTTTGGGGGGCTATTACCTAACTACTACAGATCTAGTATTTGCAAAAAAACATAAAGGGGACTGGAAGAGCCTTTGTTACGATGACTGTGCTTAATCTTATGGTCGGTTGTGATGACATAGCGATGGACAAACAAAATTAACCATAACACTTAAAGTTAAAACTAAAAGACAGACAACTCTTTTTCTGTCTTATTTTGCATTCTCTCTCTCTCTCCATATATAATACTAATAATATGCAAAACAAAACCCATAAAGAGGACTGGAAGAGCCTTTGGTTTATGGCTTAGCATGTTATCGTAGCGAACGTTCGCAAGCTCTTTCCTCTGTGCAACTCACGACAGGCCTGGAAAAAGTCATAATTAATTTGTAGCTTAAGTTAAATAATGGGAAAATGGGAAAATGCTGTAGAGTGGGAAAGCATCTTAAATGCACCTTCATCGGCGATGATCAGGACTCTGCAGTAATCTGGACTACAACATAAATTGTTTAGGCTACGTTAATTCAATATAAGTTATAAGCCCATAACTATAGCTTATGTAACTCTGTAAGCAAGCACACACACACACACATACACACACACACACACACACACAGAGCCTGCACTGACAGTGACACCCAACATTTTTTTTTTTACTTAAAAGTTAAACTGAGTTTTTAGGCCATGACCTACTGGTAGGCCTACTACAACTAGTGTCGTCTGATAATCAATTGACAACTGACCTACTTCTTTACTACTACTTTAAAAGAAGGGAAAACAGCTTACAACAACAAAAATTCAAAAAAATATACCAAAGAAATGTAAGGTCAGTTGGTTATGACAGTGAACATAGCAAGTTTGTCTCCTGGAAAAATCATCACAACCAACATAGCAAAGAGTTTGTCTTCTGGAGAAGTCATCACAACCGACAGTAAACTATGTGTGGATTGGAAATATTCATGCAGAAATTCATTCCGTTGCTTGTCGTCAATAATTAGCTGCTGTACAAAACATCGAACGAACACTTGCTTTCTCGAAACAGCCGTGAATTACATTTCGTATGTCGGTCATGTTCGGTTGTGACTTTGGACATACAAAATAATTTGTCCTCTCTCAGCTTTTTACCTATCGCACTCATTCGATGAGCGCGAACAACAAACAGAGAGCAGTGTGTCGTATTTTGATGCGCTCTGTTTCGTTTGAATAACATGCAAATTCGAAATGAGTTCAATGAAAAATTATTTCTAACAGATTGTTTGTCGGTTGTGATGTAAATGTCGGTTGTGACGTCAACTTGTAATTCAGAAAATACGGACAAACGAAGCTCTCTTACTTTCCCTTCTTCGACGCGCCATTTCCAAGAAAAACAAGCCTCGGTTTGAAATCAGTTGGGAGCGATGCTATTAAAACGTACGATCGGAAGTCAACGGAGAGTGTCAGTTGTTGAAAAATTCGTGATTGCTTGGTTGTGACGTCCGGACAAATGATTCGATGCTTAGCAAATTATTCGGCATATCTCTGTCATGTTTGTAAATTTCAAATGCCCAGCGATCTCAACTAATACATTAATTCTTTTTGTGTTCTGGAAACTGCAAAAGTTCGGACTGGAGCATAGATGATACATACACACGATGTCAAAACATCGTTGTCACTTCGGACAAACATCGTCACAACCAACAACCTGAAGTTAATTTCTCCGTTTCTAATTAAATATTTTTATATAGAAGCAGGTTTGTTTACACACATATTGATTTATTATTCTTATTTCCAGATTTACAATGCAGTTTGGTTTTGTGCATTAAAAAGAGTGTTCTGGGTTGATAACAAAAGTATGAGTTCTTGCTTATTGGTTTCGGCGGGAAATTTTTCCACAGTTTTTCACTTTCATCGTAGATTTAATTCACAAAGCTGTTGTTAAAACACACAATTTTATCGTAGGTATCTCTTCATCCTATTTTCAATCCAACAAACAAACACAGACACATACATGTTTTTGATAATGTTGTTTAATTGCTTACAAACACACATGGGGTCTGGAGCACGACCTTTTGTCACAACATCACATACACTGTAGATATGTCGGCGTGTGTGGGCGTTATGAGCTTAAGTACTTCAATCTGTGACTACATTCGTTTTACGTCATAGGCAGAAAATGTAACTGCGCAGATAAAATGAAGAGGTAAGGTGACTGCCCCCTACACTGTCCCCACACTGCCCCCTACACTGCCCCCTACACTGTCCGAGACATATTTGTGTGTCAAGAAGAAAAGACAGTCAATAAAACAGAGAGAGAGACAGACACACAGACACAGACACAGACAGACAGACGGGCGGACAGACGGGTGGACAGACGGGCAGACAGACAGACAGACAGGCATACGGAAAATCGTTTTGTTAAAAAAATGATAGCAAGCAACAAAACTGAACAAACTGACCTGAGGCATGACAGTACTTGATAGCGACAACCCCCAAAACACAACACTACACACACACACACACACACACACACACACACACACACACACACACACACACACACACACACACACACACACACACACACACACACACACACGCTGCAGTCCCAAACACGATGACACAGAAAAACAAAATATGACTCACTTGGTTTGATGACGTGTATACTCCATGACGTAAACACCGCTCTACCCGCCGCTTCAGAACCAGACACATTACATCCATATCGTCTTCCTTCCCCCTCTTTCATATCCACAACCAAACTTTGAAGTCTGGAATTCCGAGAATTCTTGCTGTCGATGGTACACGACGAAAATCTCCATGACGTAATACACTTTCCATTGAGTAGATTGACTGACGCTATTACGTCATCTTTTGGCAGCGTGAACAACGTCATCATGAACACATCCACGTCGGAGCTGAGTGACGTCCCGGAACACTGTACTTCCAACACATGAGGTACTCCATAAAACAGCGAATATGTCAACCCTGAAACGCCAGCAAAGTGAATTATATGCGGTATATTCCGCCATATAATCAAACACTTCGTTAATCGACTAAACGGGGCAAAGCAAAAACGATAGTAAAATGTGAAAACAATTGAAAATATTCATCAATTGAATACCAAAAAACTAAAGAAAAATACAGATAGCTTTGCCAATTTATTTCACACATGGAATAACATTATTCTGACAAAAGAAAATAATTGCATACCTTTCTCATTGGCTGTTTGTCCGCGAGCAGCTGGAATGACACTCAGAACCACAGCTGACGTCAACAGTCTTATCATGACGTCACTTAATGAAACACAAAATATCGTAATAACTCTTGTGGATCGTAGAAACAAGCCTATATACGGCGCCAATGCAGGTAGGTTTACACTGGCGATCATGTCAACATTCTGTCAAACACCACTTTCGTTTATTGAATATGTTCTTGTTGTCTTAGCTTCAGATCTTATAAAGACAACGCACAAATCTTGAACATTGCTTGCTTCAGCCGAGCACATCTATCATCAGCAGAAAACCCCAAGCAGGCCCCACCATCTCTCCCAGCGCCCTATGCTTGCCGACTCGCTTCAAAGTTGTCTGGTCCACGCAATTAAGAAGCGGGTGGAATGGCGTCCCTTATTTTGTGTCCATCTGACATTTCGTCTCCTGTGTCAACCGTTACTTCTGAATTGCAAGAACATTTCAGCCATCAATATTCACGAGATGAGGAGAGTGATTGGTTGTTCACGAGTGTCCTTTGGCTGACAGACATAAACAGATCGGACGAGTCAACAAGGATAATCTTTCAAACTTACATCGGAGACACAGAACCCACGCGACCGGCGACACAAAATGTACAAGAAGGGTTACAAAACTACTTGTGTTGGAAACAGTGCTGTCTTTTCTGCAGTGTTCACCCAATCAGTGGATCAGTGAAGTATTATAGGATTCTCCTCTTTTTGAAAACCACTACTTCGCTCACACCTCTAACATTGGAGTCAAACATGTCTAAATGTACCATCATTGAACAAAATACTCGGTAGAGCAGATAAAATCCATGACCCAGCACAGACGGGAACAACAGCCTTGTGGTTAGGACGTCGACCTTAGACCTTGAAGGTTCGGGGTTCGAGTCGTGGCTGCGCCTCGTGTGGTGGAGATTCTGTCGATCTCACAGGTAAACTCAAGTGCAGACCTGCTAACGCCTTCGGGTGTAAATTAACGCAAGCACAAGACCAAGTACGCACAAAAACAATGCTAATATCCATGTAATAAAACGCAGGGTTCAATAAACATGAAAATACCCAGAAACCCTCCGAAAACATTGACTAGGGCAGTCTAAATTTGCGAGCAACATGCGGCCAAACACGTCAAATCCCACTTATGAACAAAATCTTGCGCACGTGGAAAATTCGACCCTAGAGCGCACAGCAAGAACACGCAGAATAAACAGCACAAATAAGCAGCGAGCACTATGTCTGCACATCGTTTTCATGTTGCCTGCAGTATCTGGATCAATTAACAAAAGACAGGCAAGGCAAGACAAGACAAAACCTCCAGACAGCCAGACACATACATTAGTTCCGATCTGTTTTCGTCACACTGCAATGGCAAGAGTTTTATGTTTCACCATAAACTTCCTGATACTTCCAGTTGTTTGGTAAACACAATTCAATCCGAAATCCCATGACATCAACGTGTTCCATTAGCCCGGCAAACTTAATGGTCACAGGGGCGGATCCAGGGGGGGGGGGGGGTTTCCAGCCCCCCCCCCCCCTCCAGCCTAAAAAATATAAAAATAATAGTTTAAAACAATTAAAAATTAAAAATTAAGAAATAAATTTGAAAAAAAGCTAAAAATATGGCTCAGATTGCACCAGATTGCTCCATTTTCCTTGTTTTTATCAAAATGTTCTGGGGGGCATGCCCCCGGACCCCCCGAGGAGCGGCCTCTGTCTTCTAAATGACGGTTTTCGAAGGTAGTTGAATAATTTGTTGGCTCAGGTTGCACCAGAACGGTCAATTGTCCTTGTTTTTAATAAACATTTTCGGGGGGGGGGGGGGGGGCCGGACGTCCCACGGAGGTTCGGGCGCTTCGCGCCCTCAACTTAACGCTTCGCATCGTCGATCTTTCCCTAAAACAAATTTGCAAACCCCGCCTTCCAAAATGATGTGATCCGCCCCTGGGACACAGACATGTTGGCCAGAAGCAAGGTATTGGCATTTGTACGTGAAGTTTTCACAAGTCTCTTTGTCATACGTCTCGGGGGTGCAGGGAAAGATTTGCGAGTGGGTGATTGGGGGAGGGTCGGGTGTTGCTTATTGGTGAACTTGGGGCTAGGGGGCTCTGAAGATGCTCGCATGAGCAACAAAGACCAACACATAAAGAGCGCCTCCTGTTGTTGCTAACATTCTGCTGAGGGAAAGGGACCCGGATGTGACGGCAATGGGACAATGAAGCAGTGATAACGGTAATAATGATAATAACCCCTTTCTCTGTCGAATCAGATGCGTTATATGAACGGCGAATGCTCCACAGTTTCACACCCTCCTGTTATAATAGTATAGTTTTCACAAAACCGCATTTCACTGTGGAAAATGGAGGCGGCCATCAATGTCACAAACGACAGAAACACGGGAATTACCTCCCCTTCAGACACTCCCCTGCCTGTCAGCAGATCAGGTGGTAAGACAGACTAGTTCTCTGTGTCTTGTGAACAGACGCACGAAGCACTTTCAAGACTGGTTTCGTCTTCAATTCTACCTTTGAGTGTCAAATACTGGTCTTGCACGAGAAGGGAACAGGTTGAAAGAAACCGCAAACAGGGTTATTTTCACGCAAATTAATATTGTTATTGTTGTTGTTGTTGTTGTTGTTGTTGTTGTTGTTGTTGTTGTTGTTGTTATCACACACACACACACACACACACACACGCACACACACACACACACACACACACACATGCACACACACACACACACACACACACACACACACGCACACGTACACACACACACACCCACACATACACTCACGACATTTTAGATCTCTGCAGCCAATCAAGCACAGAGTCACTCGGAGGGCAAGCAGTTCACGACAACAGACAGACTCTTGCACGTGCAGCACGCCGCCACAAAGCTGTTCTTGTCATCCGGACAGTGCAGACAGTCGCTACTCAACGGCCAAATTGGCCCACGTCACCCACACACACGACGTGAAGGGCAAACCTTTTCCTCCACCCCCCATCCCCTCGCCATTGTGGGACGTCAGGCTGCGGCTGATTGGGTTTCGATCTTCGGCAGACAGCGACAGTTCAATTGCCTTCACGGGCAAACACTGCCCCCTTACATTGCAAGGCGCAGTCCCTTCTCACGGCAAGGACAGTGAAATTGTATCTTTAGGCAAACACTGTTTGCCATACCGGTCTTACATTGAAAGGTGCAGAGTCCTTGTCAAAGCAACAACAGTGAAATTGTCTCTTTAGGCAAACACTACCCACCATACCGGTCTTACATTGCAAGGTGCAGAGTCCTTGTCAAAGCAAGGACAGTGAAATTGTCTCTTTAGACAAACACCGCCCGCCATACCGGTCTTATACTGCAGGGTGCAGTGTCCCTCTCTCGCAAATTAAAGTGAACGTAAAGGCAGGGACAGTTTAATTACCTTTCATGCCAATGACAGCGAAATTGACAGCGACTCTTTCGGCAAATATCGCCCGCCATACCGGTCTTATACTGCAGGGCGCAGTGTCCCTCTCTCGCAAATTAAAGTGAACGTAAAGGCAGGGACAGTTTAATTACCTTTCATGCCAATGACAGCGAAATTGACAGCGACTCTTTCGGCAAATATCGCCCGCCATACTGGTCTTATAAAGCAAGGTGCAGAGTCCCTCCTCACGGCAAAGACAATGTAATTGCCTCTTTAGACAAAGACTGCTTGCCATACATGTCTCACACTGTACGAGTCAGAGTCTTTCTGAATGCAGGGCTTGTGTAATTGCCACTTTTCGGATACAATTCTAGGTTGCTTTCAAATATGTAAATTCTCGTCGCGCCAAGACAAATTGTCCCTAGTGCCACCGTTATTCAATCAACCGATGTCCTCTCGCAGCCCGGAACACCATTCCCAGAATTCAATGTTAAAGTTAGCTCGCCGTGTTTACAAAGTAAGGAACCCAAGCCTTGTAATCCGAGTTATTCACGAAGTGTGTTCTGTTTATTTGATAAGATAGCAAAGAGGATTTAACTTTTCACACTGTTGCGGTGAATTTATTCAACCACTCGCCAGTTCTTAAAAGTAGCCGCAAGGTTAAAGTCCCGCTGGCCAACTTACTCACCGCTCACTAATAAGGGGTGGGGGGGGGGTGTTAAATTCAAAACTGCTGCATGTACCAAAACAACAGAGTCCTACTTTCAGGCTGTCCGATCATCGATGGTTGTTCCCCTCCATAATCACCATCGTTCAGTAGCAACTCCTGACAGTTCACTGCAGTTTCATTGGCCAATGTAAAAACAACAGGAAAAAAGTGTTTTGCTTTTTAAACTATCAAACTAAATGACACATGCACAGAAAGACAAAATCGTGTAAAGTCTCAAATTAGTTGGGTGTAGTTTATGACTTCGCGAAGATGGATGCACGAAGCTTGGTGCTGAGTTAATTGTTTGTAAAAAAAAAAAAAAAGACTTCGCGAAGTGGACTTCTTGCTCAATGAAGAACAGTCTTAACCTTCTATCCGTATTTCGTGAAGGGATTATATAAACACAATACTCCTTACATGTTTTCCTCATCCGATCACTCAGAAAGTCCACTAAAAACAAGAAACTCCTCCGAGGTAGGAAAAACACCCCCGTTGGTCAAAGGGAAATAACCATTCTCACTGCCACCAACTGAGAAGGTTATTTCCCTTTGACCATTAATATGTGCCTCTATAAGTCCTTGTAGAATCTTAATCCACCAATAACTCCCTAACCGTGTGTTTGACTGGTCCCAATTTTTGTAAGGACCGTCTCAGGAATGTATAGAACCTATTCACCAAGTTTGGTGACGATCGGTCCGTTCATTCTTGAGATCTATATGCGAACACAAACACACACCCAAACAAACAAACAAACACATCCAGTGAAACCTATAGGCCCATTGCAGAAACTCAAGTTAACAACAACATTTCTACTCGGCGCGCGCGGTATGAGAATCACGGGTCGTAACTCTCTGGAATTGGTCATCCGCCGCCATGTTGGATGCCTTGCACGATCTCTGACAGTGCTTGAGCGTTGGGTGGCGACTCGACAAAAGTGAAAATGACACGTTGTGTGGCCAAAAACTGCAGTCAGCAGGCACACTTTAGGATCCCTAAAGTTGTTTACCATCAGGGTGACAACTGGAAGGAAGTTACTGAGCGGAGAAGACGATTATAACTGGTTATTTTTTGCTGTGTGCAGTGCGCTAATCAACAATTGTCCATCGGTTGTGCCTTTAGAGTGAACACTGTGATAGGATGCTTTGAAAATTATACTTTGCAGTAGTTACCTGAGCTGCATTGTACCTCATTTGCCTGTCTTGAGAGCTTTATCTTGTGAATTTTGGTGCACTGTCTGCATGGTAATTCAGTTGAGATAAAGAATAAATAAATGAATATAATAATGTATTCTTGCTTTACTTTTTATGTTGTGCTGTTGTGTTAAAAAGGCAGATCCCCTTTGGACTCATGCATGCACAGTTTTCTTCATTTTGTCTGCATACACAGTGAAATACGCAAAAAGAACAAGAGTGCAATGAAGAAAACTAACAAAGACGGCATCCAATATGGCGGCGCGAAGAGAGTATGAGCGGAGTTGTGCCCCTTAGGGCTAAAGCTAGCCGATCCATTTGATAACGTCACGCCGAGTAAGAAGAATGAATTGGACCTATACACACCCCTATACTGGGGGTGTAAACACACACGTCCCAAAGCACACGAAACGACGAGGTCTCACCAGCGACCACACTAAGTCTTCAGCTCAACAAATCACGAACCGTTCAGACACTTGGACATGTCCCTGAAGGAAAAACAAGTCCAGCACGGCAATCCAATACGCCGAGATCCCGTACGATGGACCATCATCCTCATATCTGTCAAGGTGTAAATCAGGGAAATGTGATTTGCTCGCCGTGCCTTTGATCACAACAGATCAATGATGTCTCATCAGCCGCTATCGATCTTCACTGACCCACGCTATCTCAAATTCGTCTCCCTTCCATCTGAGGGCAGGGGAGAGGGGAGGGGGAAGTGGGTAGGGTTTGGGGATGAGGGTGACAGACACAGAGGAAACAAGGTCAGAGAGGGACGGAGGAAAGACAAGGGAGGGGTAGAGTTTTCCAATCAAATGTTCCCACAGAACTACAAAGGCAGCAACAGGGCGTCAAGGTGAACGTTGTAAGGATTGATGGGGAGCGCTAATGAAAGACGGGAGAAGTCAGGGCTCCACTCTCTGTCTCTCTGTCTCTCTGTCTCTGTCTCTGTGTCTCTCTGTCTGTCTCCCTCTCTCTCTCTCTCTGTCTCTCTCTGTCTCTCTGAGCTCTCTCTCTCTCTCTCTCTCTCTCTCTGTTTCTCTGTTTCTCTCTCATCTCTCTCTGTCTGTCTGTCAGTCTTTCTCAGTCTCTGTCTCTCTGTCTCTGTCTGTCTGTCTCTCTCTCTCTCTCTCTCTCTCTCTCTCTCTCTCTCTCTCTCTCTCTCTGTCTGTCTGTTTGTCTGTCTATCTGTCTGTCTCTCTCTCTCTCTCTCTATCTCTCTCTGTCTGTCTGTCTCTCAGTCTCTGTCTCTGTCTCTCTTTCTATCTCTCTCTGTCTGTCTCTATCTCTATCTCTCTCTCTCTTTTTCTCTCTCTCTCTCTTTCTCTCTCTCTCTCTCTATTTATCTCTCTATCTTTCTCTCTTTCTCTCTCTCTCTCTCTCTCTCTCTCTCTCTCTCTCTCTCTCTCTCTCTCTCGCTCAGAGGTTGAAAGTGAGAAAAAAAAACAGAACTACGTTGCTTGTCCTACAAAGAAAGGAGACGACAAGACCTAACAGACTTGATGATGGGAGAGAATAGAACATAGAGCATCAGAGTAATGCCCCTTTGATCTGGGAATTCACTCAGCTTAGAGACTGTCACGAGAAGGGTTTTTCCGCTGGTTTACTTCAGACACCCACACAACGACACACAGCGGCTTGTCAGTGTGATTTTCTGTGTAATACTTGTATGAGGATTATTCTCTGTCGACACTGCTAACAGAACAAACACGATTCTCTCAACTTCGATTTTTCATTTATAGAATCCCGTAAGGACAACGGCGCAGACATCCACAACAATGTTAAGCCTCAATTTCGATCTCACGTGTTCACAAAGGTGAGAAATTCATAGTGTGCCACAGTTGTAGTCAGAAATGACATCGGATTTAAAATGGCCATGCCCATCGTTAACACCTATTGGGAAACAGGTCCTGCATTTTTCAATACCTACGCAAAGCATTGTGCTACTTTACGGACATGGACCATGTACATCGTTACACAGCAAACGCCAGACCACATCTGAGGATTTAAAACGCGACAAAGCGGCTTCACATATCCACACAAATGACAGTATGTTGCAGCTACGATAGAAATGAATTCAGATGCATATATATACACACCTCGCACTCCAAACACTGTTGTTTAAAGCAGTGTTTTAACTTTAGTTTTAACAACTTTTGCAAGGAGGGCGATGAAGACCTGAGCTTAAATGCTAAGGAGAGAGTTTCATGATATTGCTAAGAAACAATACAGAAGGCTCCAGACTTTCCGGACCGGAAGTCGTCTTTAGATGGCGGCTTTACCGCTACTACGACACTAGTACCAAAACTGTTCACACATTGTTCACACACTGTTCACACACTGTTCACACATTGTTCACACACTGTTCACACACTGTTCACACATTGTTCACACACTGTTCACACATTGTTCACACACTGTTCACACATTGTTCACACACTGTTCACACATTGTTCACACATTGTTCACACATTGTTCACACATTGTTCACACACTGTTCACACATTGTTCACACACTGTTCACACATTGTTCACACACTGTTCACACATTGTTCACACACTGTTCACACATTGTTCACACATTGTTCACACATTGTTCACACACTGTTCACACATTGTTCACACATTGTTCACACATTGTTCACACATTGTTCACACACTGTTCACACATTGTTCACACATTGTTCACACATTGTTCACACATTGTTCACACACTGTTCACACATTGTTCACACATTCTTTACGCTAGACAACTTTCAACGTGTTACGTGTTTGCCCTTGTTGACTCGAAGAAGTATGACCTGTCAATATACTTGGCACAGATTTCACAACAGTAAACCTCCGCTTCCCGTCTTGAGAATGGCCAACAGCGAAAGTCACTGAAGCCGGCACACTTTCTCACAGTAGAGCAACTTAAATCTAGGAGTCATTCACACGTGGAACAGAGTCGTTATACCGATAACGCTTTTAGGGATCACTCCACAAATGTTCTGTCGGGACGTCATGTACAACTTACATGACTGTCTCCACAACAAGCCAACACCACCACCTCATGTTCTCAAAGCTTCGTCACATTACTAACTCGTAACCCATTGCAGGAAGCACACACATTGCTGGTCCTTTTTACCCCCATACAGAACACACTCCGACACACTTCAACACTTCAACACTTCAACACTTCAACCCTCATCCACAGCCAAACAAGTGACGAATCCACACTCCGCGAAATGAACGAACCTTCACCACAACACTGACACAGAGACAGTGAAATCAGCCACTGTCGGCACAGAAAACAGACAGGAATCCCAACGGCCCAAGAGATCAGACAGACAATGCCTCCCAAGCGGAACATAAAGAGTGGGAGCGTGCAAGTCCTCGTTACAGAAGATCAAGTTCGCACCACACTCGCCCCGCGGACTCACCACCATCTTTGCATGGATGGAGGGAGGACTCTGCATCAACGCTTCATTGGGGTGATCCACGCCTGATTGATGATTGAATCCAAACGATCACTGACCGCATCAGGACTCCGCATCAACGCTTCCACCGGCCTGGCTCGTCCATGCTTCATTGGCGTGATCCACGCCCGATTAGTGATTGATTCCATACGATCACTGACCGCTCTGAAGTGCTGTGTTGCCGTCACAAAGTGATAGCCAGCAAAGGATTACTGCTGATGGCGGTCTTTTGGCGGGAGGTTGCGAACGGGATGGAAGGGTGGCATGAAAGGGAAAAGATGTTTGCGGGGTCAGGCCGGGTTAACCTGTCTGCCCGATAAATAGATTCATCACACTGAGATGAAAGCAGGGTGCTGGGCTCTGAGAGAGAGAGAGAGAGAGAGAGAGAGAGAGAGAGAGAGAGAGAGAGAGAGAGAGAGAGAGAGAGAGACGGAGAGAGAGAGACAGACAGACAGACAGAGAGAGACAGACAGACAGACAAGCAGACAAGCAGACAGACAGACAGACAGACAGACAGACAGACAGACAGACACTCAGACAAACACGCAGTCAGAGGCACACAGACAGATCGGGTGGGGTGGGGTCGGGGTTGGGGCGCACACCGACAAAGAGGGGAGGGGGGGGGGGGGGGGGCGAGGAAAACAGGGCAGTTGACAGCTACCAGATGCAGACAAATGCAAACAGTGGACAGAAACAGACAGACAGAAACAGACAGACAGAACGGTCATGCGGGGACCGAACGACAGACAGAAAAACAAACAAACGGAATACAGACAACCAGGAAGATCGATGGTAAACATAGAGACTGAGACGAGAAAAAACAGATGCATAAAGATATGTGTGGATTGAACGTGAGTACCAAGATATGTACAAGGATATAGTTAAACATACTTGATTGTATAAGGACGAGACATACCTTAGGGTAACATATATTAAGAACCTGGAAACTTAAAGAGACCGACGTCGCGACAGACAAGCTGACAGACACACACAGACAGCGAGAGAGACAGAGTCTCACACACACACACACACACACACACACACACACATACACACACACACACACACACACACACACACATACACACACACACACACAACACACACATACACACACACACACACACACACACACAGTTAAGTTCTGGTACCTGCAGAGAAGAATTAATGGCATAATGTGTCAGTTTGATTTCATGAAATGATTTAAAGGCAAGCGAGTTCTGACTTTGTATCAAAACCTTACTTAAATCAATCACAAGTCTTCGGGTAAGAAAGCAAAGCATCACACCCAAAGTGGCGAGAAGAAAGGCACAACAAATAAAACAACACAACAAAATAACGCTATTGTTTGACATATATTTATTTCCGCAAGATATCACATTTCCAGACTCGTACCATAGTTTTACATTGCACAACGACACACCATTCAAAACAAAAGAGGCATGGCACATAGACATTGAAATACAATACACAAATTCACTCTTTCGCACAGTACGCACACTTCAACACCCCCCCCCCCCTCCTACACTTCCCCATCCCCCCCCCCCAAAAAAAAAAGACACACACAGAGACACACATACACAGGAATCACACTCACACACACGCACACACACACACACACACACACACACACTCACACACACACACACACACCCTTCCCCCCACACACACACATACACCAACCCCCCCCCCCCCCCCCCCACACCACACACCCAACCCCCCCCCCCCCCCCCCCCCCCCGCCCCGGTGCTGTTGATGGAAACACTCCACCCAACACACTTTGTACTTACCGGTGCTGTTGATGGAAACACTCCATGAAAACGTTTTCTTCCACCCCTTTCCCTTGGTGCTCGTGATGTTACACGTGTAGACACTGGACCTGCCTGCCGGAATATCATATACCAGTGCCTTGATCCGCGTCTTCCTTGAATCTCTCCCATCCATCTCGCACAACACAAACACGTCGGACGTTGAACATTCCTTTTTTTCGTAATACACCTTGCCAAGAACTCTTTGGGGTTTGGAGGTAAAGAAGATCATGGACACCAGGTCAGCATCCGGGTCAACGCTGTCTCCTGTACACGTCACTTCCTGTATGTTTTTGAGATCGCGGAACGGCGTCACAAGTAGCCCTGCACAAGGCCGGCAAATATGTATTAAAGAAAATTCTCCGGTCTGGCTCAACCAACAAATAAAGTTGTGTAGATAATGTTTGTAAGTATGACACTTTGAAAAATAACCTAATTTGCTGAGGGGCTATAGAACGACATTTCTAGGTGGGAAGTGTGTGTGTCTCGGTGGAGAGGAGCGACTGTTTGCCGCTTAATTAAGGCCATTCCACAAAGTGTCCTGTCTGTCAGTAAAATGGTCCGACTTTGACCTTCTCTCAAACATGAGCTCCAAATTACCCCTCTCATAATTATGGTCAATGACACGAACACAATCCATTCTGATAATCCTCGCTCTACGGCTATCGCCAGTTGTTTCTCTGACCGGACGCGAAAGTCCTACGCGAATCTATCAAAACCAGAATACAGAGTGATCTCCCATATGTTGTTCACGAGCAGTGTTCGCGAGACGAAAATGATTGCAGATTGGCCGACTTCGACAGTGATCTCCGTTCTGTTCTTCACAGTTTTGATAAAGACATCGTTCTAAGGTCAAAACAATTCGAAATTTTGGGACTGCTGCCGGAAGGAGACCGTAATATATGGTTGCATCACTGTCAAAAATATCGTCTGCTCCAGCTAGCGCCGTAACTAAACGGTTGATTATCACGTGACACTTATGCCATATTTAGAGTTGTTTGCACAGTAAATACATCCGCGAATAATAGCTCGCTTCAAACTGTCTAAAATAAAGATTCCTCTGTAATTTAGAAATTACAAAACACCATGAAAAACCATTATCGATGATTGCGAATCTGCTTACATCCATAACACATTACAAAAAGCTCTAAATATGTTAAAAAAAAATCGGTTTCCTTGCCAGACAAGGAAAACCAAGGCATCCTGTCAGGGAGAGAATGAGCCGAACTCATTTTGACCTGAGGTCAGGATGGAACACAATCCTGTCTAGGGATTGTCATGAATCTAACTAAAACTGCTGTCTTCAGGTCACCGATAATCGGTAGGGGGAGGGGGGGTCGTATGCTTGGACATTTAGATAGTCCAAAAGGTGAAAGTCTGGAGGGTTTAAATCAGGTAGATACGGCTACTGCTGAATTTCAAACCTCGCACTGTGGAGTCGATCCCCGACTTCGGACGTGTTTTCTTCTTCAAAAGAGCCTTACAGTCACACCATTTGAATTAAAAATGTACAAACTTGTGGACTGGTTCTGCATAAGTCGCCGTTAATGTACATTAAGTAAAAAGTAATTCGATCGACAGATGTAGAGGTTATTAGCATTTTTGCGGGTGGCGTTTTGGGGAGTGACCCTGTAAAAGTTGGCAACTTTGTGGACTGATCATGTAAAAGCTGAAGTTAATGTACTCCAAATATGATGATGTTGAAGTAACTAGCACTAGTGTGGTTTGCATTGTTTTCGGTCACCATGTTTGTAAGAAAACATGAATTAAGGGCCACAAAAAATAGCACAGAAGAGGAGAAACAGTGTTTAAAGACAGTGACGTCATGCCTCTAAAAAAAAAGGTTTCCAGTTGTTGGACGAGTTCGCTATCGTAGACAAACACTTTTCTTTTCCACAACAATTTCTGCACTGCATATAACAGACGCGCCCCAGTATCGACATCAACAACAACGACAACAATAACGACGACAACAACAACAACGACGACGACGACCACAACAACAACGACGACGACGACCACAACAAAAACGACGACGACCACAACATCAACAACAGCAACAACAACAACGACGACGGCCAGGACAAAACAAATGACCAGAACACAAAACACTGCCCCCGCCAGCCGTGTAATTCTACCCTACAGATGTCTGGAGATCTATCATCAAAGCCGCGGCCGCAACCCATCGGATCCTTTAAAGCCTCCGATCGATCCTCCGCTCCTGAAATTAAACACATCGCTCCTTGTTCGAGCGCTGCTTGCGTTTTATCGTCAACCTTTTGTAAAATAAAAAACAGCGTTTTATCGCCAACCTTTTGTAAATAACAAGGTCTGTGTGTGTCAGGGTTTTATCGTCAACCTTTTGTAAAAAAACACGGTCAGTGTGTGTCAGCGTTTTATCGTCAACCTTTTGTAAATAACACGGTCTGTGTGTGTCAGCGTTTTATCGTCAACCTTTTGTAAATAGCAAGGTCTCTGTGTGTCAGGGTTTTATGGTCAACCTTTTGTAAAAAAAAAACACGGTCTGGGTGTGTCAGCGTTTTATCACCAACCTTTTGTAAATAACACGGTCTGTGTGTGTCAGCGTTTTATCGTCAACCTTTTGTAAAAAAAAAAAAAAAAACGGTCTGTGTGTCAGCGTTTTATCGTCAACTTTTTGTAAATAACACGGTCTGTGTGTGTCAGCGTTTATCGTCAACCTTTTGTAAATAACACGGTCTGTGTGTGTAAGCGTTTTATCGTAAACCTTTTGTAAAAAAAAACCCACGTTCTGTGTGTGTCAGGGTTTTATCGTCAACCTTTTGTAAAAAAAACACGGTCTGTGTGTGTCAGGGTTTTATCGTCAACCTTTTGTAAAAAAAATAACACGGTCTGTGTGTGTCAGCGTTTTATCACCAACCTTTTGTAAATAACACGGTCTGTGTGTGTCAGCGTTTTATCGTCAACCTTTTGTAAATAACACGGTCTGTGTGTGTCAGGGTTTTATCGTCAACCTTTTGTAAAAAAAAACACGGTCTGTGTGTGTCAGGGTTTTATCGTCAACCTTTTGTAAAAAACACGGTCTGTGTGTGTCAGGGTTGTATCGTCAACCTTTTGTAAATAACACGGTCTGTGTGTGTCAGGGTTGTATCGTCAACCTTTTGTAAATAACACGGTCTGTGTGTGTCAGCGTTTTATCGTCAACCTTTTGTAAATAACAAGGTCTCTGTGTGTCAGCGAAAACCTGGCGTTTTTAAGGTTCGAAGCTTTAAACATACGAGTTTGATATGCGATAGGTTAGCGCCCTTGAGCATGACATTGCGTTACCTATACTGCTTTTTGTCGCCCCAAAAAATAGGTTTTGTGAAAAACGCGACGTATTATTTTATGAAGGAGGAGAGACTGGCCTACGTCAAAATGCATTATTCGAATGACAAATGCATACATGGAACAACTTTCTAGAATAAAGCCAATATGTAAACCTTAAAGACACACGCTTTCCCGTGAAAACAGGTCGACCCACCATGTCAGACCTAACCCGGATTTTACATGGGATCAGACCATCCCTATGCTCGGTCACATGTCACAGACAACACCCTGGCTGCTCTCTGTGCACAATAGGAGATGTTGTTGTTGTTGTTGTTGTTGTTGTTGTTGTTGTTGCTGTTGTTGTTGCTGTTGTTGTTGATGGTGTTGTTGTTGTTGTTGATGTTGTTGTTTATGTTGTTGTTTATGTTGTTGTTGTTGTTGTTGTTGTTTATGTTGTTGTTGTTGTTTATGTTTATGTTGTTGTTGTAGTTGTTGATGAATTACCTTCGTAAAAGCCTTCCTCTGTCTCTCCTCTGTCTATCTGTCTGTCTGTCTGTCTGTCTGTCTGTCTGTCTATGTCTGTCTGTCTGTCTATATGTCTGTCTGTCTGTCTATATGTCTGTCTGTCTGTCTGTCTGTCTGTCTTTCTGTCTGTCTATATGTCTGTCTGTCTGTCTATCTGTCTGTCTGTCTATATGTCTGTCTGTCTGTCTGTCTTGGTCTCCCACCCGCTGTAAGCCCCATTCCCTGTCTCAGTGTCTGTGTTGATATGATCAAAAGCAAGCCCCACACAAATAAAGTCATTTTACCCACCACCACACATTCACTCACCGTCAGTATTAGCGCTGACCGCCAGTGTCCAGATCCACACCACGATGACCATCACACATAATGACCGCTCTGAAGGCGTCCCCGATAGCCTCGCTGATAGCATGGCTCTCTCTGGATACAAGGCTGCTTGGCCAGAGTCCATGTCTTCTGTGGTGAGCTCTAGGGAGGCGTGTATATATCCACTGTTGTTAACTGAACAGCTGTAAGCGACGTGTGTATATATCCACTGTTTATATATCCACTGGTGTTAACTGAACAGCTGAGAAGAAAGAGTGTATATATCCCCTGTTGTTAACTGAAGAGCTGTATGCGACGTGTGTATATATCCACTGTTGTTAACTGAAAGCTGTGCTGGAGGTGTGTATACCCACTGTTGTTAACTGAACAGCTGTGAGGAAGGAGTGTATATATCCACTGTTGTTAACTGAACAGCTGTGAGGAAGGAGTGTATATATCCACTGTTGTTAACTGAACAGCTGTTATGGAGGTGTGTATATCCACTGTTGTTAACTGAACAGCTGTGAGGAAGGAGTGTATATATCCACTCTTGTTCACTGAAGAGCTGTGGTTTCAAGGTTTTATTGGGCTTTAGGTCCATATGGCTTTAAGCTAACACAGTACACAGATAAATCAAACACTCAAACACACTTGGAAGCTGTAGTTCTATCCACTCCTTTTCACTCACGAGTCGTCGGGGAGGTGTATTTATTTTCACTTCCAAGGCACACGCGGCCACACGGTAAGCTTAATAACCTTATTCCATGCCAATATGATTCTTCTGACGATGAAGGTAAACCCACACTCATTTCAATGCAAAGAGTCCCCGTCCAACAGGCGATGAGATCTGGATTATTCACTTCGTAGAACTAGAAGTACACCAAGTGTTGCGGGAGGTAAGTTAATATCCACTGCCATGAGGGGGCTGAATCATGACATGCGTTATTTCCTCATTCCATGCATGTTGATGAGAAGTGTAAATCCACACCTGTTTCAAATCCAGGGTTCATCTTGCATAAGGACTTCACGTCGTGATCTCTTAGTTAATTCACTCTCGTGGTCAGGTATATATTTGTGACGAGGTTTCAGTCTGCACTCACAGAGACTGTACTAAGGACACCGATTTCTACATATACATACATTCAAAGTCTTACATAATTATCAACTCTTATTATCACATTCACCACATCCAGTCTATCCTAAGTTGATGCGGTTAGCTATTCAATTTCTTGAGGCATATAAACCTTTTCCAAACCATTTTGGAACGGTGCACAACGAGCTACGTTCGTTTCACGACAGATGAGAAGCATGTCGCCAAATAACACGAATGGTATATCTCTAAATCACACGAGGGATATATATCTGAATAACACACTCTACAAACGATCCTAGAATCTAATATATATATGCTTTCTCATACACTTTGTGCCCTTATCATCTCGCTGCGTCTTCACTCACCTGTTGCTGACACCAGCAGAACAGAATTGCTGTGGCGTGTTCACGCAGAATAGAAGGGTCGTATTCGGTGCAAAGTGGTTGCATTTCCTGGAGCAGCATTTCCTGAGGACATTTTCCTATTTTCCTGTTAGCGCCGGCTGCTTTTCTTGGTGGGTTATATCACGTGACACGTTGCTATGCCATCAAAACTGAAGTGTTAATAATTTTTGTGTTCACAGTTTAAAAACGATCTTATACAAATATGCAATTTCAAGCGCGGAAAAGATAACATGTGTGTCTTAGTAACATCGAATCAAGAGAGTAACGACATAGCTGCGACAAAATTTTCTTTGACTATGCCTCTCCGTGAAGTGCTGTTTCATTCTCAGCTGTTTTACTCATATTCCACCGTCTGTCGGGTAGACTTTCAACATGACGGCACAGATTCACTTCAAACTTACAAAAGTGAAAGTGAAAGCAGTTTACGGCATTCTCGCGATCAATACGAGATTGAGCGTTGTCTCTTTTCTAGCAGGACCAGGGCTGACGTCAATGTGAACTTTACCAACCGGATCGAAACCAGCTTTTGGGTCGGATTGGTTCACATCACAAACATGAGCTCAAGTTCAACCAATCCGACCCCGCGTCTGGGTCGAGGGTCCCACCACGTTGGTAACTTTCTCGTGCCCCTCAGCACAGAGCCTTTCCTGTGCCCATGACAAACACCTTCAGGAAAAGCTCCATTTCACAGCGACTCAGATGCCTTTCCTGTGCCCATGACAAACACCTTTAGGAAAAGCTCCATTTCACAGCGACTCAGATGCCTTTCCTATGCTCAGGACAAACACCTTTAGGAAAAGCTCCATTTCACAGCGACTCAGATGCCTTTCCTGTGCCCATGACAAACACCTTCGGGAAAAGCTCCATTTCACAGCGACTCAGATGCCTTTCCTGTGCCCATGACAAACACCTTTAGGAAAAGCCCCATTTCACAGCGACTCAAATACCTTTCCTGTGCCCATGACAAACACCTTCAGGAAAACCCCATTTCACAGCGACTCAAATACCTTTCCTGTGCCCATGACAAACACCTTCAGGAAAAGCCCCATTTCACAGCAACTCAGATGCCTTTCCTGTGCCCATGACAAACACCTTCAGGAAAAAGCCCCATTTCACAGCGACTCAGATGCCTTTCCTGTGCCCATGACAAACACCTTCAGGAAAAGCCCCATTTCACAGCGACTCAGATGCCTTTCCTGTGCCCATGACAAACACCTTCAGGAAAAGCCCCATTTCACAGCGACTCAGATGCCTTTCCTGTGCCCATGACAAACACCTTCAGGAAAACCCCATTTCACAGCGACTCAGATACCTTTCCTGTGCCCAGGACAAACGCCTTCAGGAAAAGCCCCATTTCACAGTGACTCGGATGCCTTTCCTGTGCCCATGACAAACACCTTTAGGAAAAGCCCCATTTCACAGCGACTCAGATGGCTTTCCTATGCCCAGGACAAACACCTTTAGGAAAAGCTCCATTTCACAGCGACTCAAATGCCTTTCCTACGCCCAGGACATACGCCATTGGGAAAGGCTCCATTTCACAGCGACTCAGATGCCTTTCCTATGCCAAGGACAAAAACGCCTCAAGGAAAAGCTCCATTTCACAGCGACTCAGATGCCTTTCCTGTGCCCACGACAAACACCTTTAGGAAAAGCCCCATTTCACAGCGACTCAGATGGCTTTCCTATGCCCAGGACAAACACCTTTAGGAAAAGCTCCATTTCACAGCGACTCAGATGCCTTTCCTGTGCCCATGACAAACACCTTCAGGAAAAGCCCCATTTCACAGCGACTCAGATGCCTTTCCTGTGCCCACGACAAACACCTTTAGGAAAAGCTCCATTTCATAGCGACTCAGATGCCTTTCCTGTGCCCACGACAAACACCTTTAGGAAAAGCTCCATTTCATAGCGACTCAGATGCCTTTCCTATGCCCAGGACAAACACCTTTGGGAAAAGCTCCATTTCACAGCGACTCAGATGCCTTTCCTATGCCCATTACAAACACCTTTGGGAAAAGCTCCATTTCACAAGCGACTCAGATGCCTTTCCTATGCTCAGGACAAACACCTTCAGGAAAAGCCCCATTTCACAGCGACTCAGATGCCTTTCCTGTGCCCATTACAAACACCTTTTGGAAAAGCTCCATTTCACAGCGACTCAGATGCCTTTCCTGTGCCCACGACAAACACCTTTAGGAAAAGCTCCATTTCATAGCGACTCAGATGCCTTTCCTATGCCCAGGACAAACACCTTTAGGAAAAGCTCCATTTCATAGCGACTCAGATGCCTTTCCTATGCCCACGACAAACACCTTTAGGAAAAGCTCCATTCAGATGCCTTTCCTACGCCCAGGACAAACGCCCTTAGGAAAAGCTCCATTTCACAGCGACTCAGATGCCTTTCCTGTGCCCAGGACAAACGCCTTTAGGAAAAGCTCCATTTCATAGCGACTCAGATGCCTTTCCTATGCCCAGGACAATCGCCCTTAGGCAAAGCTTCATTTCACAGGGACTCAGATGCCTTTCCTATGCCCAGGACAAACGCCCTTAGTAAAAGCTCCATTTATCAGCGACTCAGACACCTTCAGTCGTATTGAGAGCACGAAACACCCACCTGGCTGTACATTGACTTGACGACGCGATGCATTAACCTGGAACTTTCCCTCTCTGGAAACTAGGGCTATGTGTGGTACCGACTGGCTGATGCGGCAAAGAGATATCGCATATCCAACGAGAAATCGCTGACGGCGCAAACACCAGAAAGGTTTGATGCAAGTATGTAATGCAATGCCAGCACTTTATATACACAGACTTCACTGCAGTGATAGTGTTACAGAGACACACAGACTTCACTGCAGTGATAGTGTTACAGAGACACACTGTCTTTACTGCAGTGATAGTGTTACAGAGACACACAGACTTCACTGCAGTGATAGTGTTACAGAGACACACAGACTTCACTGCAGTGATAGTGTTACAGAGACACACAGACTTCACTGCAGTGATAGTGTTACAGAGACACACAGACTTCACTGCAGTGATAGTGTAAAAGAAATACGGTGATCAACACAGTGTTCTAACAAAGTACACTGTGCAGCTTGCAAAGAAGTGGCACACATTTGTTAAACGAGAGGTGAACAAATGTGTACATTTTTAACCCAAAGCTCCATGTTGTTGGTATTAACATCCCTACAACCAGTGTTGCTATGGGGGGCCGTCCATCAGCTACAGAACTACCTGATCTCTCGAACAACGCACTTCGCAGCAGATGAAGAATACAGAATACAAAATACAGAATCTTTAATTGCCCAAGGTTGGGAATTTGTGATGACATTGCGGTTAAGAAACATTTCAATCCAGCCATATACACCAACACCCGCATCATTTATTCAAACTGAAGGGATACAAAAGACTTGTAGACTTTGTACATTTTGAACGAAGTACTACTGAATCCTTACATGATTTATATAAGAACGCACTAAAAAGCAGCTGAAGGGCTAAAATAAAACTTGAAGACTGTGCACATGTTGAACGGATTACTACAGAATCCATACCTGATTTCTATAAAAACGCACTAAAAAGCAGTTGAATAAATGCAACACTCTCAGAATGTGTACATGATTTAACAAAAAGTTACAGAATCCTTACGTGATGTCTACAAGAACGCTATACGAAGCAGTCGCAGGGATGAAAGAGCTGGCAGACTTAGAACAAAGCCAAATTGCCATTGTCTACTGCAGTGTACGCAGTAAATGGTATTTTCTAACGAGAAAAGTCACCAACTAGGTTAAGTTACTGTGCTGTATCGATTTAAAAATCTCAGCACACGATTGTTTCACGGGAGCTTGTCTGGTGTGGGTTTTTTCCTCAGAAACTATGCCAGGGCAGGTGGTGAGTTCTCATTTCTCTCTCCAATGAAGGTGTCTGTGAGATGTTGTCAATCAGGAAACACGCCACAATTACACCCACCTGGGGCACAACATTCTGTACCTCCATGAGACAAAGGGTACCAGACAGAGGGTTGTGACACAATGCGGCGACAGGGTTGGAAAGGGTACCAAACAGAGAGGGTGTTACTTGGCACTAAATGTAAAACCTTCCGAAGTATTCATACGTTGCTAGTGTTGGTGTTGGTGGTGGTGGTGGTGGTAGAGGTTGTTGTTTTTGGTGTTGGTGTTGTTTTTGTTTGTGGTTGTGGCGGTGGTGGTGGTAAATGTGGTTGTGGTGTTGTTGTTGTTGCTGCTGCTGTTGTTGTTGTTGTTGTTGTTGTTGTTGTTGTTGTTGATATTGTTGTTGTTGTTGTTTTGTTGTTCGTCGTTCAGACATAATCGATTGTAACCATTGCGCTTTATAACTGAGAAATG
>NC_090252.1:69545968-69563468 GCF_037325665.1 Littorina saxatilis
TTGAGCGACAGAAAAGTGCATGAGCAATAACAGCGAAGGCTTCACCATTGTAACCAGAACCGAAGAGCTCAAAAGACACCGGGCAGCGGCGGCTCTTACGGTAATTTTGGCCGGAAGAAGAGCTAAATATAAGCTCAGCCAAAAGCGAAAACGATTTTTTTGTTTTTGTTTGTCTCTTTTGGTCTCCACTTCCTAATTTTGTTCTCTTCAATTCAATTACCTTGTCTTCTTCTATTTCTTGTCTTCCGTCTCGTGTCGACACTCCCTTTCTATTTCCCGTGTTCCTTTCAGTTTATCGTGGCTGCTGATTTGTTTTCATCGTGAAAGCCTTGCGTTTGATGCGACTAAATGGCGTTCTATCCAAAGAAGTTTCTCATTTTTTGGGCGGATGTAAACTAGCTTTTCAAAGTGCGTGGAGACATTTTTATTTGTTGCTTCTCTAAGACAACATCTTCAGTGACTCTTTTCTTGCTTTTCAGCTGAACTAAACAGGCAAGCCCAGAGGACAAGAAGAAATTACGAGTTGTACGCGAAAAACCCAGATAGACGGTGACTGGGTGATGCTAGACAGACACATTTGAAGATGTGAGCATTGCATTGCACCTTTACCAGGACGACGTTGCAAAGCGATAAGCAGATACCCGGACGGACGGACGAACGGAGAGAGGCAGATAGACAGACAGAAGAACTGACAAACAGACAGAAAATCAGACAGGCAGACAGATAGACAGACAGACAGGCAGATAGGCAGACAGACACACGGAGACAGGATACAATACCAACACGTGTGAACGCAACGTATGTATGGTTTTCTTACCACCACGACAGTGCCAGTCAAAAAGCAGACAGAACGACTGTCAGACACACAGACAGACAGTCGCCAGGGCACAATTACAACATGGCTACCTTACCCGGTGAAAAGTGCAAGGCAAAGGGCAGAGAGACAGACACAGACAAGATGATAAGAACAGGACATATGTGAGGGCAGATAGACATGACACGAATACGAATACGAATACGAATACTTTATTATCTCATACAGAGAAATTTCAGTGTGGTGCACATTAAAAGACAAAACAAATAATAAGACAACAGATAAAAATACCATACGAAGCATACTACACTCGCGCACGCATATGTACACTAACAGGAATAGTAACATGATTCCAGATAGGTTAATTGCCGTCAGCTTTAGCTAAAAGTTTACCGCTAACAGACAAGATGATAAGAACAGGACATATGTGAGGGCAGATAGACAGACACAGACAAGATGATAAGAACAGGACATATGTGAGGGCAGAGAGACAGACACAGACAAGATGATAAGAACAGGACATATGTGAGGACACAACTACTGTATGGCTCCCTAGCCAGGAGGACATTGCAAGGCAAAAGGCAGACAGACAGAGACAGGCATGAAAAGATACAAAATGGACACACGTGAGGACAATGGCACAGCTTGCTTACCAGGAGGTCATTGCAATAGAGAAAAGCAGACAGAGGCGGACATTGCGGCCGGGATCCGAACCCACGACCCAACTCCTGGGGGATGAGAGACGACGCACACATTAATAAGATAACACAAGAAAGCCCAACTCATGAGGGATGAGAGACGACGCACACATTAATAAGAGAACACATTCAAGAAGAAAGCCCAACTCATGAGGGATGAGAGACGACGCACACATTAATAAGATAACACAAGAAAGCCCAACTCGTGAGGGATGAGAGACGACGCACACATTAATAAGATAACACAAAAAGAAACCCCAACTCATGAGGGATGAGAGACGACGCACACATTAATAAGAGAACACATTCAAGAAGAAAGCCCAACTCCTGAGGGATGAGAGACGACGCACACATTAATAAGATAACACAAGAAAGAAAGCCCAACTCATGAGGGATGAGAGACGACGCACACATTAATAAGATAACACAAAAAGAAACCCCAACTCATGAGGGATGAGAGACGACGCACACATTAATAAGAGAACACATTCAAGAAGAAAGCCCAACTCCTGAGGGATGAGAGACGACGCACACATTAATAAGATAACACAAGAAAGAAAGCCCAACTCATGAGGGATGAGAGACGACGCACACATTAATAAGATAACACAAAAAGAAACCCCAACTCATGAGGGATGAGAGACGACGCACACATTAATAAGAGAACACATTCAAGAAGAAAGCCCAACTCCTGAGGGATGAGAGACGACGCACACATTAATAAGATAACACAAGAAAGAAAGCCCAACTCATGAGGGATGAGAGACGACGCACACATTAATACGATAACACAAAAAGAAACCCCAACTCATGAGGGATGAGAGACGACGCACACATTAATAAGAGAACACATTCAAGAAGAAAGCCCAACTCCTGAGGGATGAGAGACGACGCACACATTAATAAGATAACACAAGAAAGAAAGCCCAACTCATGAGGGATGAGAGACGACGCACACATTAATAAGATAACACAAAAAGAAACCCCAACTCATGAGGGATGAGAGACGACGCACACATTAATAAGAGAACACATTCAAGAAGAAAGCCCAACTCCTGAGGGATGAGAGACGACGCACACATTAATAAGATAACACAAGAAAGAAAGCCCAACTCATGAGGGATGAGAGACGACGCACACATTAATAAGATAACACAAAAAGAAACCCCAACTCATGAGGGATGAGAGACGACGCACACATTAATAAGAGAACACATTCAAGAAGAAAGCCCAACTCCTGAGGGATGAGAGACGACGCACACATTAATAAGATAACACAAGAAAGAAAGCCCAACTCATGAGGGATGAGAGACGACGCACACATTAATAAGATAACACAAAAAGAAACCCCAACTCATGAGGGATGAGAGACGACGCACACATTAATAAGAGAACACATTCAAGAAGAAAGCCCAACTCCTGAGGGATGAGAGACGACGCACACATTAATAAGATAACACAAGAAAGAAAGCCCAACTCATGAGGGATGAGAGACGACGCACACATTAATAAGATAACACAAAAAGAAACCCCAACTCATGAGGGATGAGAGACGACGCACACATTAATAAGAGAACACATTCAAGAAGAAAGCCCAATTCCTGAGGGATGAGAGACGACGCACACATTAATAAGATAACACAAGAAAGAAAGCCCAACTCATGAGGGATGAGAGACGACGCACACATTAACAAGATAACACAAAAAGAAACCCAACTCATGAGGGATGAGAGACGACGCACACATTAATAAGAGAACACATTCAAGAAGAAAGCCCAACTCCTGAGGGATGAGAGACGACGCACACATTAATAAGATAACACAAGAAAGAAAGCCCAACTCATGAGGGATGAGAGACGACGCACACATTAATAAGATAACACAAAAAGAAACCCCAACTCATGAGGGATGAGAGACGACGCACACATTAATAAGAGAACACATTCAAGAAGAAAGCCCAACTCCTGAGGGATGAGAGACGACGCACACATTAATAAGATAACACAAGAAAGAAAGCCCAACTCATGAGGGATGAGAGACGACGCACACATTAATAAGATAACACAAAAAGAAACCCCAACTCATGAGGGATGAGAGACGACGCACACATTAATAAGAGAACACATTCAAGAAGAAAGCCCAACTCCTGAGGGATGAGAGACGACGCACACATTAATAAGATAACACAAGAAAGAAAGCCCAACTCATGAGGGATGAGAGACGACGCACACATTAATAAGATAACACAAAAAGAAACCCCAACTCATGAGGGATGAGAGACGACGCACACATTAATAAGAGAACACATTCAAGAAGAAAGCCCAACTCCTGAGGGATGAGAGACGACGCACACATTAATAAGATAACACAAGAAAGAAAGCCCAACTCATGAGGGATGAGAGACGACGCACACATTAATAAGATAACACAAAAAGAAACCCCAACTCATGAGGGATGAGAGACGACGCACACATTAATAAGAGAACACATTCAAGAAGAAAGCCCAACTCCTGAGGGATGAGAGACGACGCACACATTAATAAGATAACACAAGAAAGAAAGCCCAACTCATGAGGGATGAGAGACGACGCACACATTAATAAGATAACACAAAAAGAAACCCAACTCATGAGGGATGAGAGACGACGCACACATTAATAAGAGAACACATTCAAGAAGAAAGCCCAACTCCTGAGGGATGAGAGACGACGCACACATTAATAAGATAACACAAGAAAGAAAGCCCAACTCATGAGGGATGAGAGACGACGCACACATTAATAAGATAACACAAAAAGAAACCCCAACTCATGAGGGATGAGAGACGACGCACACATTAATAAGAGAACACATTCAAGAAGAAAGCCCAACTCCTGAGGGATGAGAGACGACGCACACATTAATAAGATAACACAAGAAAGAAAGCCCAACTCATGAGGGATGAGAGACGACGCACACATTAATACGATAACACAAAAAGAAACCCCAACTCATGAGGGATGAGAGACGACGCACACATTAATAAGAGAACACATTCAAGAAGAAAGCCCAACTCCTGAGGGATGAGAGACGACGCACACATTAATAAGATAACACAAGAAAGAAAGCCCAACTCATGAGGGATGAGAGACGACGCACACATTAATAAGATAACACAAAAAGAAACCCCAACTCATGAGGGATGAGAGACGACGCACACATTAATAAGAGAACACATTCAAGAAGAAAGCCCAACTCCTGAGGGATGAGAGACGACGCACACATTAATAAGATAACACAAGAAAGAAAGCCCAACTCATGAGGGATGAGAGACGACGCACACATTAATAAGATAACACAAAAAGAAACCCCAACTCATGAGGGATGAGAGACGACGCACACATTAATAAGAGAACACATTCAAGAAGAAAGCCCAACTCCTGAGGGATGAGAGACGACGCACACATTAATAAGATAACACAAGAAAGAAAGCCCAACTCATGAGGGATGAGAGACGACGCACACATTAATAAGATAACACAAAAAGAAACCCCAACTCATGAGGGATGAGAGACGACGCACACATTAATAAGAGAACACATTCAAGAAGAAAGCCCAACTCCTGAGGGATGAGAGACGACGCACACATTAATAAGATAACACAAGAAAGAAAGCCCAACTCATGAGGGATGAGAGACGACGCACACATTAATAAGATAACACAAAAAGAAACCCCAACTCATGAGGGATGAGAGACGACGCACACATTAATAAGAGAACACATCAAGAAGAAAGCCCAACTCCTGAGGGATGAGAGACGACGCACACATTAATAAGATAACACAAGAAAGAAAGCCCAACTCATGAGGGATGAGAGACGACGCACACATTAATAAGATAACACAAAAAGAAAGCCCAACTCATGAGGGATGAGAGACGACGCACACATTAATAAGAGAACACATTCAAGAAGAAAGCCCAACTCCTGAGGGATGAGAGACGACGCACACATTAATAAGATAACACAAGAAAGAAAGCCCAACTCATGAGGGATGAGAGACGACGCACACATTAATAAGATAACACAAAAAGAAACCCCAACTCATGAGGGATGAGAGACGACGCACACATTAATAAGAGAACACATTCAAGAAGAAAGCCCAACTCCTGAGGGATGAGAGACGACGCACACATTAATAAGATAACACAAGAAAGAAAGCCCAACTCATGAGGGATGAGAGACGACGCACACATTAATAAGATAACACAAAAAGAAACCCAACTCATGAGGGATGAGAGACGACGCACACATTAATAAGAGAACACATTCAAGAAGAAAGCCCAACTCCTGAGGGATGAGAGACGACGCACACATTAATAAGATAACACAAGAAAGAAAGCCCAACTCATGAGGGATGAGAGACGACGCACACATTAATAAGATAACACAAAAAGAAACCCCAACTCATGAGGGATGAGAGACGACGCACACATTAATAAGAGAACACATTCAAGAAGAAAGCCCAACTCCTGAGGGATGAGAGACGACGCACACATTAATAAGATAACACAAGAAAGAAAGCCCAACTCATGAGGGATGAGAGACGACGCACACATTAATAAGATAACACAAAAAGAAACCCCAACTCATGAGGGATGAGAGACGACGCACACATTAATAAGAGAACACATTCAAGAAGAAAGCCCAACTCCTGAGGGATGAGAGACGACGCACACATTAATAAGATAACACAAGAAAGAAAGCCCAACTCATGAGGGATGAGAGACGACGCACACATTAATAAGATAACACAAAAAGAAACCCCAACTCATGAGGGATGAGAGACGACGCACACATTAATAAGAGAACACATTCAAGAAGAAAGCCCAACTCCTGAGGGATGAGAGACGACGCACACATTAATAAGATAACACAAGAAAGAAAGCCCAACTCATGAGGGATGAGAGACGACGCACACATTAATAAGATAACACAAAAAGAAACCCCAACTCATGAGGGATGAGAGACGACGCACACATTAATAAGAGAACACATTCAAGAAGAAAGCCCAACTCCTGAGGGATGAGAGACGACGCACACATTAATAAGATAACACAAGAAAGAAAGCCCAACTCATGAGGGATGAGAGACGACGCACACATTAATAAGATAACACAAAAAGAAACCCCAACTCATGAGGGATGAGAGACGACGCACACATTAATAAGAGAACACATTCAAGAAGAAAGCCCAACTCCTGAGGGATGAGAGACGACGCACACATTAATAAGATAACACAAGAAAGAAAGCCCAACTCATGAGGGATGAGAGACGACGCACACATTAATAAGATAACACAAAAAGAAACCCCAACTCATGAGGGATGAGAGACGACGCACACATTAATAAGAGAACACATTCAAGAAGAAAGCCCAACTCCTGAGGGATGAGAGACGACGCACACATTAATAAGATAACACAAGAAAGAAAGCCCAACTCATGAGGGATGAGAGACGACGCACACATTAATAAGATAACACAAAAAGAAACCCCAACTCATGAGGGATGAGAGACGACGCACACATTAATAAGAGAACACATTCAAGAAGAAAGCCCAACTCCTGAGGGATGAGAGACGACGCACACATTAATACGATAACACAAGAAAGAAAGCCCAACTCCTGAGGGATGAGAGACGACGCACACATTAATAAGAGAACACATTCAAGAAGAAAGCCCAACTCCTGAGGGATGAGAGACGACGCACACATTAATAAGATAACACAAGAAAGAAAGCCCAACTCATGAGGGATGAGAGACGACGCACACATTAATAAGATAACACAAAAAGAAACCCCAACTCATGAGGGATGAGAGACGACGCACACATTAATAAGAGAACACATTCAAGAAGAAAGCCCAACTCCTGAGGGATGAGAGACGACGCACACATTAATAAGATAACACAAGAAAGAAAGCCCAACTCATGAGGGATGAGAGACGACGCACACATTAATAAGATAACACAAAAAGAAACCCCAACTCATGAGGGATGAGAGACGACGCACACATTAATAAGAGAACACATTCAAGAAGAAAGCCCAACTCCTGAGGGATGAGAGACGACGCACACATTAATAAGATAACACAAGAAAGAAAGCCCAACTCATGAGGGATGAGAGACGACGCACACATTAATAAGATAACACAAAAAGAAACCCCAACTCATGAGGGATGAGAGACGACGCACACATTAATAAGAGAACACATTCAAGAAGAAAGCCCAACTCCTGAGGGATGAGAGACGACGCACACATTAATAAGATAACACAAGAAAGAAAGCCCAACTCATGAGGGATGAGAGACGACGCACACATTAATAAGATAACACAAAAAGAAACCCCAACTCATTAGGGATGAGAGACGACGCACACATTAATAAGAGAACACATTCAAGAAGAAAGCCCAACTCCTGAGGGATGAGAGACGACGCACACATTAATAAGATAACACAAAAAGAAAGCCCAACTCCTGAGGGATGAGAGACGACGCACACATTAATAAGAGAACACATTCAAGAAGAAAGCCCAACTCATGAGGGATGAGAGACGACGCACACATTAATAAGATAACACAAAAAGAAACCCCAACTCATGAGGGATGAGAGACGACGCACACATTAATAAGAGAACACAAGAAAGCCCAACTCCTGAGGGATGAGAGACGACGCACACATTAATAAGATAACACAAAAAGAAACCCCAACTCATGAGGGATGAGAGACGACGCACACATTAATAAGATAACACAAGAAAGAAAGCCCAACTCATGAGGGATGAGAGACGACGCACACATTAATAAGATAACACAAAAAGAAAGCCCAACTCCTGAGGGATGAGAGACGACGCACACATTAATAAGAGAACACATTCAAGAAGAAAGCCCAACTCATGAGGGATGAGAGACGACGCACACATTAATAAGAGAACACAAAAAGAAACCCCAACTCATGAGGGATGAGAGACGACGCACACATTAATAAGATAACACAAGAAAGCCCAACTCACGAGGGATGAGAGACGACGCACACATTAATAAGATAATACAAGAAGAAAGCCCAACTCATGAGGGATGAGAGACGACGCACACATAAATAAGATAACACAAGAAAGCCCAACTCATGAGGGATGAGAGACGACGCACACATTAATAAGATAACACAAGAAAGCCCAACTCATGAGGGATGAGAGACGACGCACACATTAATAAGATAATACAAGAAGAAAGCCCAACTCATGAGGGATGAGAGACGACGCACACATTAATAAGATAACACAAGAAAGCCCAACTCATGAGGGATGAGAGACGACGCACACATTAATAAGATAACACAAGAAAGCCCAACTCATGAGGGATGAGAGACGACGCACACATTAATAAGATAACACAAGAAAGCCCAACTCATGAGGGATGAGAGACGACGCACACATTAATAAGATAACACAAGAAAGCCCAACTCATGATGGATGAGAGACGACGCACACATTAATAAGATAACACAAGAAAGCCCAACTCATGAGGGATGAGAGACGACGCACACATTAATAAGATAACACAAGAAAGCCCAACTCATGAGGGATGAGAGACGACGCACACATTAATAAGAGAACACAAGAAAGCCCAACTCATGAGGGATGAGAGACGACGCACACATTAATAAGATAACACAAAAAGAAAGCCCAACTCCTGAGGGATGAGAGACGACGCACACATTAATAAGAGAACACAAGAAAGCCCAACTCATGAGGGATGAGAGACGACGCACACATTAATAAGAGAACACAAGAAGAAAGCCCAACTCATGAGGGATGAGAGACGACGCACACATTAATAAGATAACACAAGAAAGCCCAACTCATGAGGGATGAGAGACGACGCACACATTAATAAGATAACACAAGCAGAAAGCCCAACTCATGAGGGATGAGAGACGACGCACACATTAATAAGATAACACAAGAAAGCCCAACTCATGAGGGATGAGAGACGACGCACACATTAATAAGAGAACACAAGAAAGCCCAACTCATGAGGGATGAGAGACGACGCACACATTAATAAGATAACACAAGAAAGCCCAACTCATGAGGGATGAGAGACGACGCACACATTAATAAGATAACACAAGAAAGCCCAACTCATGAGGGATGAGAGACGACGCACACATTAATAAGATAACACAAGAAAGCCCAACTCCTGAGGGATGAGAGACGACGCACACATTAATAAGATAACACAAGAAAGCCCAACTCATGAGGGATGAGAGACGACGCACACACAAATAAGAGAACACAAGAAAGCCCAACTCATGAGGGATGAGAGACGACGCACACATTAATAAGATAACACAAGCAGAAAGCCCAACTCATGAGGGATGAGAGACGACGCACACATTAATAAGATAACACAAGAAGAAAGCCCAACTCATGAGGGATGAGAGATGACGCACACATTAATAAGATAACACAAGAAAGCCCAACTCATGATGGATGAGAGACGACGCACACATTAATAAGATAACACAAGAAAGCCCAACTCATGAGGGATGAGAGACGACGCACACATTAATAAGATAACACAAGAAAGCCCAACTCATGAGGGATGAGAGACAACGCACACATTAATAAGATAACACAAGAAAGCCCAACTCATGATGGATGAGAGACGACGCACACATTAATAAGATAACACAAGAAAGCCCAACTCATGAGGGATGAGAGACGACGCACACACAAATAAGATAACACAAGCAGAAAGCCCAACTCATGAGGGATGAGAGACGACGCACACATTAATAAGATAACACAAGAAAGCCCAACTCATGAGGGATGAGAGACGACGCACACATTAATAAGATAACACAAGAAAGAAAGCCCAACTCCTGAGGGATGAGAGATGACGCACACATTAATAAGATAACACAAGAAAGCCCAACTCATGAGGGATGAGAGATGACGCACACATTAATAAGATAACACAACAAGAAAGCCCAACTCATGAGGGATGAGAGACGACGCACACATTAATAAGATAACACAAGAAGAAAGCCCAACTCCTGAGGGATGAGAGACGACGCACACATTAATAAGATAACACAAGAAAGCCCAACTCATGAGGGATGAGAGATGACGCACACATTAATAAGATAACACAACAAGAAAGCCCAACTCATGAGGGATGAGAGACGACGCACACATTAATAAGATAACACAAGAAAGCCCAACTCATGAGGGATGAGAGACGACGCACACATTAATAAGATAGGCCTAACACAACAAGAAAGCCCAACTCATGAGGGATGAGAGACGACGCACACATTAATAAGATAACACAAGAAAGCCCAACTCATGAGGGATGAGAGACGACGCACACATTAATAAGATAACACAAGAAAGCCCAACTCATGAGGGATGAGAGACGACGCACACATTAATAAGATAACACAAGAAAGCCCAACTCATGAGGGATGAGAGACGACGCACACATTAATAAGATAACACAAGAACGAAAGCCCAACTCCTGAGGGATGAGAGATGACGCACACATTAATAAGATAACACAAGAAAGAAAGCCCAACTCCTGAGGGATGAGAGATGACGCACACATTAATAAGATAACACAAGAAAGAAAGCCCAACTCCTGAGGGATGAGAGATGACGCACACATTAATAAGATAACACAAGAAAGAAAGCCCAACTCCTGAGGGATGAGAGACGACGCACACATTAATAAGATAACACAAGAAAGCCCAACTCCTGAGGGATGAGAGACGACGCACACATTAATAAGATAACACAAGAAAGCCCAACTCATGAGGGATGAGAGACGACGCACACATTAATAAGATAACACAAGAAAGCCCAACTCATGAGGGATGAGAGACGACGCACACATTAATAAGATAACACAAGCAGAAAGCCCAACTCCTGAGGGATGAGAGACGACGCACACATTAATAAGATAACACAAGCAGAAAGCCCAACTCATGAGGGATGAGAGACGACGCACACATTAATAAGATAACACAAGCAGAAAGCCCAACTCGTGAGGGATGAGAGACGACGCACACATTAATAAGAGAACACAAGAAAGCCCAACTCATGAGGGATGAGAGACGACGCACACATTAATAAGAGAACACAAGAAAGCCCAACTCATGAGGGATGAGAGACGACGCACACATTAATAAGAGAACACAAGAAAGAAAGCCCAACTCATGAGGGATGAGAGACGACGCACACATTAATAAGAGAACACAAGAAAGCCCAACTCATGAGGGATGAGAGACGACGCACACATTAATAAGAGAACACAAGCAGAAAGCCCAACTCATGAGGGATGAGAGACGACCTCAAGAGACAGCGGTGGCAGGTCAGACTTAAGCAAAGCAAGGAGAGAGAAAAGTAATTAAGACAGCATCGGGTGCTAATCCATCGCTTTCTCGCCTCCTCCTTCCCCCCCCCCCCCCCCTTTCCCCTAGGGAGGCAGACGATTATGTCCCGTCACAATCTACATCGATCGGGTAGTACTGGGCGAAGTGTCTTCAATACTAACGCGCCGTACCTACAGGGGGTGCAGGAGACCTTCACACAGAGAGAAGAAGACATGCTACTGTAGTTTGGTTTGAAGTGGGTGATAGACAGAGAAAGAAGAAGACATGCTACTGTAGTTTGGTTTGAAGTGGGTGATATACAGAGAAAGAAGAAGACATGCTACTGTAGTTTGGTTTGAAGTGGGTGACACACAGAGAGAAGAAGGCATGCTACTGTAGTTTGGTTTGAAGTGGGTGATATACAGAGAAAGAAGAAGACATGCTACTGTTTGTGGGATTGTAGTGGGGTCATATTTTTTGTATCTCAAGACCATCGTGGACACAACAAACAATCATGCTACTCTCTCTCTCTCTCTCTCTCTCTCTCTCTCTCTCTGTCTCTGTCTCTGTCTCTCTCTCTCTCTCTGTCTCTTTCTATGTCTCTGTCTCTCTCTCTCGGTCTTTCTGTCTGTCTCTCTCTCTCTCTCTCTCTCTCTCTCTCTCTCTCTCTCTCTCTCTCTCTCTCTCTCTCTCTCTTTCTCTCTCTCCCCCTGGGTTACACAATGCACACGGCAAAAGAATGCTGACAATCATATCTGGTAAATGAAGTTACACATGTCACCTCTCTCTGCGTTATTGTTGTTCTCTATGTGCATGATGATAACTTTCAAGAATATTGTTTACAAATCCACGATGCTGAACGGGTAGAAAAGTATCATTTGAACTACTGCACAGTGGGAGAGAAAGCATATTAGTTTTGTCTTTTCAAGAGACCGACATTAAATCACGTTGGCCACATTGGAGATGAGAGCAACATTATCACGGACGAAACATACCAGTTTGATTAATTGCTTCAAGTCAGATGTAAGTTCCCAAAGATAACGAAAACAGATGGACAGGGCGAATGGCGGTAAATCCACCTGATCAACACCGCAGTAACATGTCCAGTCCCGATACAGAAAGTTTCTCAAGTTATAGCCACACACAGACACTTCCACGAAATGAGTTCACTTTACAACATACGATTAAGCTCCTCTGCAATAGTTTAAGTCCTGATGAAGAAAGTGTCTGACGTCATAGCCGTGCACTCACAGAAACTTTCCACGAACACAGTTCACTTAACAATTAAGCCCCACCGCCAGGAATTCACATTCACAAGAGACAGGCTTTCACCGCGCAATACCCCACACACACAAAACACACCGTATCACACTTCACCAAAAACGTCGATCCAGCGAACGACAAATTCACTCGTGTCGGACAACGAAACCCTGATGACAAACACGGGGAGAATGAGAGACACGGCACAGCACGTGAATGCCGCTCACAATGTCCACTGATCCCGCGCTTCCATCGCTTTCAAGCCACCGCTGTTTCATTGAGAACCAACGGTCCCCCGGAGTTTGTCGTCTGCTCCAAACGCCATCCGTCTAGCAGCAGTTATTTCCCTTGGATGGAGGGGTTAAGCGCGGAGTGCTGGGGAGCGGGAAGGCGGTGAGCTGAACGGCGTGTTGATGAGCGGAGCGATACCTTCAGGCACAGTTTTGTCATTCCCGTGTAAATGATTCGAGTCTGTTTATGCTTTTTTCATAGAATAAGACCATCACCCCACTTGGGAACGTTCCAAGTATCAACTGCCTAGCTTCAACTGAAGACTGGGAATGTTGAATTAATAAATTGTATGGATTGATTCTAGAGTCATTAATAGAATTAATTCATTAAAACAAAATCCAATAATGCACAGAAATCAGCCAGTAAGTTGATGGTTGGTATGTGTTCAAGTGTAGGGATGGTGTTGGCCAATGTAAACAATCTGGACAGATCTGAGATTGTGACCTACATGGGGGGGTAGCGGCTGGAGGGGGGGGGGGGCAGGAGAACCCGAGAGAGGTCGAAGCCTGAAGGCAGCGCCTGCTGTGTGAAATGACGATGTGCCACATGAACACTCAATGACAGGACGCTGAGAACGGTGATTGTCGTAATTACAGATTGTCCAACACTACCCTCTTCCCCATTCGCCTGGAAATAACTCTGTAGTTTTTTTGCATGAATTGTGGAAGAGTTGTGTTCCTTGAAAGTGAGGCAATCTAAGCTACATGACATCAGCGCGCGAGCATTTCATTCGTTGTCTCCCTACAAATGAGTTACACGAAATGGAGCTTTTACACAAATGAAATACTCAGTAACCCCCACCCGCCCGGCTTAAGTGCAAAGACCTGACAGGGTAAACCAAACCCGGGTTGGCTTTGTGACAGCGTCTTGATTTTAAACATGCCAAGTGTTCACACGATGCGGGACACGGAGAGCAGGCTGCACAGGGGAATAAACATTTTATCAGCCGCTCTTTTTCCCCTCATTCCGCGTCCTGCCAATCTGGTTAGCTCCACTCACTGACTGCTCCCCGGCCTACAACTTCCACACAACGATTGATCCCTCACAAATGAGAAGCAATGATCTGTGTTCACCGGCATGGAAGAACAGCGCGGTCTCAGCGAAATTATTGTCGAGTTCGCGCTTTTCTGCATGTGCGGCAAAACGTCAGCATGTTTTTTAGGACTTGAGCAATGCAGTTGTCAAGAAAGCGTTAACACTTTGGGGTTCTCTTTGCCTTTTTTGTTTCTGTGAGTTCGAGCGAGTTCCACAGCGGTGCCATTACCATTTTGTTATATTGAACACTGCAACTACCAAGAAGAAAAACATCGGTTAAAACATTCGAAAGTCAAGATGTATGTACATGTTTTGACAGCCTACGAAACGTGCACAAAAAGTCACAGACGGTGTCTGCAATAACTTGACTTTTCCACCAACCATTTCACCGAAACAGCAAGCTGCGTTTCCGATATTCGAAGGTGTTTGGAAAACGTAGACATTGTTCTTCGTTTTCGGGCTATTACGGTTATTACGTGTAAGACCGTTTTACCCCGCCATTCAGGCAGCCATACGCCGCTTTTTGGGAGATGCATGCTTGGTATTTTCGTGTTTCTAAAACACACCGAACTCTGACATGGATTACATGATCGTTTCCGCGCTTACTTGGTCTTGTGCTTGCGTGTACACACAAAGGGGGATAAGGCACTAGCAGGTCTGCACATAAGTTGAAAACGTAGACTAATATCGACACAGACACAATTATTTTTCACAATTTTTTCTTAATTTCCAAACATAAAAAACAACATAAATTCCTTTAATTCTGTACTATTGGTTTTGGTTGTTTTCTCACACGTATTGGAAACTCTCAGACGAGGTGGATTCCTTGCCACAGTAACGGGAGTGTCATCACCCCACCCAGGTCCTCACGACAACGCGCAGTTCGTGACGGCGTGTGCTTCATACAAACCGCTAGGAGAAATTGAACGAAACATGCAAGCTCGACCATTTCTAGAAAGGATAATTGAAAAAAAAATGTGTTTTTTTCGAGTGGATTTTTTTTTTTTTAAATAAACACTGACACCAGACACAAAAAGAAGAAAAACGCCCCACAAAAGATACACTTTAGCTGAGAGCCACACGATATTCAAGTCATTTTCTCGCAATTATATTCGTGTGAGTTTCTTCGCTTATTTAAAAGGGTTTTTAACTTCATATTGTTGAAAACTTCCCTGTCATATTCACACTCCAAGTAAAATTGCGTTCGCTTTTATATTTTATGAATGTTAATAAGAAATGCGAATCAACATGTTGTATCCACACAATGAAAAATAGTGCAACATATCCAGCGAAGAGATCTAGAACAGCAACATTGTGCGATGTGACTTCCGCCAAGGAAAATGATACATTACGATGCATTAGTGCAGGGAGCAAATACATCTATTACCTCCACCAGGCAAAATACATTAAAGAAGCACTACTTTTCACGTAAATGATTCTGGTCACCGTCACAGAAAGGTAATAACGATTGTTTCAGCTTCTTCTTTTCGATCACACGTCTGTTGTTTCACCTTCAAAAATCGTTCCCGTGTGTGTGTGCTTTTCGTTGTTGTTTCTTGCTTCTCATTGGCGAGTTTTTCCTTCCTAATTTCCGTCTTTTTATCTTTTTCTAAACAATCTTTCAAACACACACAAACACACGCACATACGCACGCACGTACGCACGCACGCACGCACACACACACACACACACAAACACACACACACACACACAAACCCGAAGAGAGCCAAGAATTGCCCTAATGTACACACACTCTCCCCTCCAAGAAATTCACGAACACACATTTCAAAAACGTCAATGACATTACTTTTTGAAACAACACAGATTAACTTCAAGACTACAAATGGTGGACACTTTATGTTAGAAGGGTATTTAACTTTAAGGAATATATCTTGTGATAAAATATCTACAATGCATATTGAAATGTATCACATTCGCCGCATTTGGCGCTGTTTGGCTTGTTGAAAGGCAGCAGAGAACGATCTCACAGAAAACTTTGGTCAATCTAAATACAGTAAGATCTCTTCGTAAAGTGCAAAGCCTCGTAAAGGCCCAACTGTGATCATCCACCATCGCTGAACGGAGATATCATCTTGGGCTTCAGCGTTTTTTTGCGTTTTACAGACGGCCATGAAAAAAGGCAACCGACCAGCAAAAATAGATACCAAAAAAAGCGATAAATGCTAAGCAATATTCCTGAAGGCACGCAAGGTTTTGTGCAACAGTGTTTCCATTGCATGAGGGCAAACCTGCATGTCAGAGCAAAGCAGAGCTACAGGTCTGTGAGTGCTCCACAAGAAGTGCAATGCGATATTGTTTCCGGAAGAGCTCCCTGTGCAACACTTGCAGCGTCAGGAAGGTGGTGTCAGCCAATGAATGAGAAGCGTGCCTCGGTGTGGACCTCCCGGGATTACTGGAGCCCCGATCGCTCAGCCGTGGCTTCCTGCACCCGCTGACTCGGTCTGGGGTCGCTCGGTGCAGCGCGCGCTATTTGCATATTTTGAATAACGGGATAAAACGCGAGTCTAGACGTAACGGTCGGAGTCTTGGACTCCCTGATCCCACGTCCATCTGTGTTGATCGCCACTCCGCGCCAGATGACACAAAGGCCGACATGTTCTCCCCGCGTCCCACAAAGATCGGAACGAGGAATTACAGAGAATTGCTGTGATATGGAATTTACAAGTCAAAGGAAAACAGACGTGCCCGGCAGATTTATGTCCGCCACAGTGGTGTATGTGTCTGTACAGACAACTGTTAGAAATTGATGAAAGGGATCATTCCCCCCGTGACGACATCATATGCTTGATGATCATATGACGTCAGCTCCACCGGAGTCCTCTTCAGCTTTAACGGACATCATATAGTGTACAAGAAAAGGACAACGACGACAATCACACTTGAGCAGATCAGACTTTCCAATGACTTGACTTGAAAAGTTTAAACACTCGGCCATCATAACAAAGATAAGTTTCAGAATGACGTAATG
>NC_090252.1:69573468-69599775 GCF_037325665.1 Littorina saxatilis
AGTCTGTTTGTTGTTCCGTCTGTCTACGTCTCTCTTAACACAGTCTGTTTGTTGTTCCGTCTGTCTACGTCTCTCTTAACACAGTCTGTTTGTTGTTCCGTCTGTCTACGTCTCTCTTAACACAGTCTGTTTGTTGTTCCGTCTGTCTACGTCTCTCTTAACACAGTCTGTTTGTTGTTCCGTCTGTCTACGTCTGTCTTAACACAGTCTGTTTGTTGTTCCGTCTGTCTACGTCTCTCTTAACACAGTCTGTTTGTTGTTCCGTCTGTCTATGTCTCTCTTAACACAGTCTGTTTGTTGTTCCGTCTGTCTACGTCTCTCTTAACACAGTCTGTTTGTTGTTCCGTCTGTCTACGGCTCTCTTAACACAGTCTGTTTGTTGTTCCGTCTGTCTACGTCTCTCTTAACACAGTCTGTTTGTTGTTCCGTCTGTCTACGTCTCTATTAACACAGTCTGTTTGTTGTTCCGTCTGTCTACGTCTGTCTTAACACAGTCTGTTTGTTGTTCCGTCTGTCTACGTCTCTCTTAACACAGTCTGTTTGTTGTTCCGTCTGTCTACGTCTGTCTACGTCTCTCTTAACACATTCTGTTGTTCCGTCTGTCTACGTCTGTCTTAACACAGTCTGTTTGTTGTTCCGTCTGTCTACGTCTGTCTTAACACAGTCTGTTTGTTGTTCCGTCTGTCTACGTCTCTTTTAACACAGTCTGTTTGTTGTTCCGTCTGTCTACGTCTGTCTACGTCTGTCTTAACACAGTCTGTTTGTTGTTCCGTCTGTCTACGTCTCTCTTAACACAGTCTGTTTGTTGTTCCGTCTGTCTACGTCTGTCTTAACACAGTCTGTTTGTTGTTCCGTCTGTCTACGTCTGTCTTAACACAGTCTGTTTGTTGTTCCGTCTGTCTACGTCTGTCTTAACACAGTCTGTTTGTTGTTCCGTCTGTCTACGTCTGTCTTAACACAGTCTGTTTGTTGTTCCGTCTGTCTACGTCTGTCTACGTCTCTCTTAACACAGTCTGTTTGTTGTTCCGTCTGTCTACGTCTGTCTACGTCTCTCTTAACACAGTCTGTTTGTTGTTCCGTCTGTCTACGTCTGTCTACGTCTCTCTTAACACAGTCTGTTTGTTGTTCCGTCTGTCTACGTCTCTCTTAACACAGTCTGTTTGTTGTTCCGTCTGTCTACGTCTGTCTACGTCTCTCTTAACACAGTCTGTTGTTCCGTCTGTCTACGTCTGTCTACGTCTCTCTTAACACAGTCTGTTTGTTGTTCCGTCTGTCTACGTCTCTCTTAACACAGTCTGTTTGTTGTTCCGTCTGTCTACGTCTGACTTAACACAGTATGTTTGTTGTTCCGTCTGTCTACGTCTCTCTTAACACAGTCTGTTTGTTGTTCCGTCTGTCTACGTCTCTCTTAACACAGTCTGTTTGTTGTTCCGTCTGTCTACGTCTCTCTTAACACAGTCTGTTTGTTGTTCCGTCTGTCTACGTCTCTCTTAACACAGTCTGTTTGTTGTTCCGTCTGTCTACGTCTCTCTTAACACAGTCTGTTTGTTGTTCCGTCTGTCTACGTCTCTCTTAACACAGTCTGTTTGTTGTTCCGTCTGTCTACGTCTCTCTTAACACAGTCTGTTTGTTGTTCTGTCTGTCTACGTCTCTCTTAACACAGTCTGTTTGTTGTTCCGTCTGTCTACGTCTCTCTTAACACAGTCTGTTTGTTGTTCCGTCTGTCTACGTCTCTCTTAACACAGTCTGTTTGTTGTTCCGTCTGTCTACGTCTCTCTTAACACAGTCTGTTTGTTGTTCCGTCTGTCTACGTCTCTCTTAACACAGTCTGTTTGTTGTTCCGTCTGTCTACGTCTCTCTTAACACAGTCTGTTTGTTGTTCCGTCTGTCTACGTCTCTCTTAACACAGTCTGTTTGTTGTTCCGTCTGTCTACGTCTGTCTACGTCTCTCTTAACACATTCTGTTGTTCCGTCTGTCTACGTCTGTCTTAACACAGTCTGTTTGTTGTTCCGTCTGTCTACGTCTGTCTTAACACAGTCTGTTTGTTGTTCCGTCTGTCTACGTCTCTCTTAACACAGTCTGTTTGTTGTTCCGTCTGTCTACGTCTCTATTAACACAGTCTGTTTGTTGTTCCGTCTGTCTACGTCTCTCTTAACACAGTCTGTTTGTTGTTCCGTCTGTCTACGTCTCTCTTAACACAGTCTGTTTGTTGTTCCGTCTGTCAACGTCTCTCTTAACACAGTCTGTTTGTTGTTCCGTCTGTCTACGTCTCTCTTAACACAGTCTGTTTGTTGTTCCGTCTGTCTACGTCTCTCTTAACACAGTCTGTTTGTTGTTCCGTCTGTCTACGTCTCTCTTAACACAGTCTGTTTGTTGTTCCGTCTGTCTACGTCTCTCTTAACACAGTCTGTTTGTTGTTCCGTCTGTCTACGTCTCTCTTAACACAGTCTGTTTGTTGTTCCGTCTGTCTACGTCTCTCTTAACACAGTCTGTTTGTTGTTCCGTCTGTCTACGTCTCTCTTAACACAGTCTGTTTGTTGTTCCGTCTGTCTACGTCTCTCTTAACACAGTCTGTTTGTTGTTCCGTCTGTCTACGTCTCTCTTAACACAGTCTGTTTGTTTATGTTGTGCTCGCGCGCGCTCATTGCAAAATCACAGTCGACGTTGATTCAATCGCTACATAACTACGTATTGATTCGTCTTCGTACGAAAAGGTTATGTACAGCTACAAGAGGACGTGATTCTTCCATTTACAGCTGAATGCAAACACTTAGCTTTCCTAAACAAATATTTGCTAAGAATGCCTGAGATCGTCTTATATAGCATTTCCCAGTGTCTACTGCAGATACGGTTCGATATATAATAGTGATTTGATCCCTCTAAATAGAAGAAGGAAATGTGTTGTTTAAACGAAGTATTTAGATTTTTTTTCAAAAGCACCAAACTCAAAAACAAACAAAACAACAATAACAGAAACACAACGAACCAACCCTCTAAACCAAACAAACACAAACATGTCATCAATAAACTGTATGCGGTAAAAGAGTCACTCTCTGTGTGCGTGTATGTGCATGTATGTGTGTCCGTGTGTCTGCATGCTTGTCTGGCTGGCTGGCTGGTTGGCTGGCTGGTTGGCTGGCTGGCTGCCAAATAGGTATGCGTTCTGTGGGTGTGCGTGTCTGTCTGTCTGTCTGGCTGGGTGGCTGGCTACCAGACATGTATGCGTTCTGTGGGTGTGCATGTCTGTCTGTCTGTCTGGCTGGGTGGCTGGCTACCAGATATGTATGCGTTCTGTGGGTGTGCATGTCTGTCTGTCTGTCTGGCTGGGTGGCTGGCTACCAGATATGTATGCGTTCTGTGGGTGTGCATGTCTGTCTGTCTGTCTGGCTGGCTGGCTGGCTGGCTGGCTGGCTGGGTGGCTGGCTACCAGACATGTATGCGTTCTGTGGGTGTGCATGTATGTCTGTCTGGCTGGCTGGCTGGCTGGCTGGCTGGCTGGCTGGCTGGCTGGTTGGCTGGCTGGCTGCCAAATAGGTATGCGTTCTGTGGGTGTGCATGTCTGTCCCCGTGCCTGTCCTGTATCCTATCTTCTTGTAAACAATTGAATCTGTCTTTCTTTCTGTCTGTCTGTCTGTCTGGCTGGCTGGCTGGCTGGCTTGCTGTCTGTCTGTTTGTCTGTCTGTCTGACTTTTTGTCTGTGAATATATGCGAAAGATGCATGTACTGTACACTAATTCCCTGCATGTATTGTTTGGGTTATTTATTCGGGCATCTTTCTGGTTTTATTGTATCTGCTTATCTGTCCATCACTAATCGATGAGCAGAAAACGTCTTAGCCATCGCGAGTCAATGCTAGTTATGATATTTCTAACAACAAGGTGGGAAGAAATCAAAGTACTCTGTGACATTCAGATCACTTTAATTAACATCCTGGGTAGCAACTGTGGGCAAAAACATGTTGACTACACTAGACTCAGTGTCGACACGCTTTCAATCCTGTCAGAAGTCTATAATACTAGAAGTATTTTACTGCTATAACCAGCAGTCGACACGCGATTATACATATGCTCTTTGACCTTTCCTTGGAGATATCCCGTACTAAAAATAGAATACGGGATTGTGGAAAAGCTGTTCAAGTGCACTCACGCACTATCTACGTTTGGAATGAAGAAAATGCATAAAATACAAGAATGACGAGTTCCAAACAAATATATTGCCGTGCAAGGGGGCGAACCCGGGACCCCCAAAGTAAGGGACATCACTGAAACGGGCGCTTTACCAACTGATCTATTCTGTTGCACTGTAAGCGAGGGAGATTTTAACTTCAAATACTACACTTGAGTTCTCCAGCGTGGGCGATCAGTATTGACTCGACTCGAGTTTCAGAGTCTCTCTGTTCGTATGTGCGTACTGTTCTCTTTATCTCACTGTTCGAGGCAAGTTAAGTTGATAACTAACTCCCGTTCACTGCGTATAAGTTTATAAAGCAATATCAAGTAGCGATAATTTCAAGCGTAACCGACATATGGCTACGAAATGCATTGACCAATCGCCGAAAGGCCCTGACGTATTTGCATGAAAGGATTTCCCTACCCAAAATCCTCTATTCTCGATGACATACAATGATTTTTTTTCGGGAGGACGACGATCTATGGACGGTTTATTATATAACGGGAAGCAAACGGTTTAAAAACGGGCGTCGATAGAGCCAATGAACAGTGATGCTAACTTGTAGTATTTCTTTCACTTGTGATCCTGTCAAATGGGCAATTAGCTTGTCGAGTGTCTCACAGCAGAAGCCGATGGCTGTGTGTTGCCTGTCAGAGAGGCATGGAGGGGATTGCGTTCTCTCAGGTGCGTGTGTGTGTGTGAGTAGGAACAGAGGCTCTCTCTCTCTCCCTTTGACAATAATATGTCATGTTCGTTTGTATGTATATTTTTGTTTGTTTGTTTAGTCTGTTAATCGTTTGCTTGTTTGTCGTTTGTTTTTATTACTTCTTTAATTGATATTCCAACATTTTTAAAACGTATTATCATCAGATTAAACCCTCATGGGCGAGTGCTGGATGTAAAAAAGCACCTGTTTGCTTGTGCCATTACCCTCGTTAATAAAGAATTTGTCATTGTCATTGTCATTGTCTCTCTCTCTCTCTCTCTCTTTCTCTCTCTCTCTCTCTTTCTCTCGCTCTCTCTCTCTCTCTCTCTCTCTCTCTCTCTCTCTCTCTCTCTCTCTCTCTCTCTCTCTCTCTCTCTCTCTCTCTCTGTGTCTCCAGTCTCACACACACACATACACACACACACACGCATGCGCGCTCGCACTTTCACATGTACCCACGCACTTACATTCACAGATGCAATACAGAGTTCAAGAGAGTGCTTTTCTTCTTATATTCTGATAGTGCCTTGCCACGTAAACTACAGATACAAGTAAGTCAAACACACACAAAAAGAGATGCGCACATTGCCTCACGAGGCCAAAATTGCATGTTATAATCCAAAATGAACGACATTTTTGTCCTGAAGAAAAACCAGGAATATGTGTGCCAGACAAACAGTTGAGAACAAAAAGGTAAAAGCAATACTCACCTCCCGTTCCAGCACTGGCGGCATGCAGGACAAAAAGCACGTGGAGCAAAAGGAGAGAGAAACACGGCACGGCAAGAGGCATCATTCCGACCCTCCTTTTCTACCACCGCACACACCACGCCGCTAAGATGGCCAATTCTCAATATATTGCTCCCTCAAGTTTCTTGTCGATATTTTCCCCTACCACAACGGGCGGTAATCATACTCCAAAAAGCAGAGGGAGTTCCTTCCCTTGACATTTCCTGGCGACAGGCGGAATTAGCGGGCGAGTGGTCTCCCCTGAGCGGAAGAGGTGACATGGCGGCGTAAGATAAATAGCGAGTGGCTCAGCGGGGCGCGTACAATGGACTGCGGCACGCAATAACGCGCTGTGTCTCCCCCGGGAGGAGGTCAGTCGTCTGCTCCCACACACCCGTTTTTACTTTCCTGACAGAGTCATAACCAGGCAGGTGCAAAGAAAGGAACGGCGGGGGGCCCGGGTAGCTCAAGTGGTTGAGCACTGGACTTGTAAGGTCGCAGGTTCGAATCCGGGCCGGGACGGACACGGATCAACTTAATGCGCAGACCCAGAGACAGTATCCATCTCCCACCCCCGTGTCACCACAGTGGAACGTTAAAGACCTCGGTCATTCTGCCATAAGTGCAGATGGCTGATACCACCAAAACACGCATACACTTGTGTATCTCATCTAAAGTCGGGAACATGCCCCTAATGGCATTGCCGTGAGGGCCTACAACTTGAAAAAAATTTCAAAGGAAAGACGCAAAGAAATTGACGTGGGTTCGTCGAAGAGAATGGCAAGAAAACAAAATGTTTAAAAAAAATCCTGGTCCGCGTTAATTCCACTTGAACGACCTACTTCCAATGCAAACCTTTTTTTTTTCAAATCACAAAACGGATAAATTACTGAGTTTTTCGTAAGAAAGTCCCGTTGGTAGAGCACGAGACTTGGGATCCCAGGGCCACGGGTTCCAATCCAGGACGGGACGGACACGGGTCAATTTAATTTGCAGACTAAGAGACGATATCCATGTTCCACCCCCGTGACTCCACAGTAGCCCGTAAAAGACCTCGGACATTCTGTGGTGAGTGCAGGTGGCTGATTACACTGGGAGGAAGCGACCCGAATTTCCCAGCAATTGGATAGTATAGTAAATGAAAGGAAATGAAGCTACAAAGCCATGGGGCGATAGCTATCATAGTCATCATAGTCATCCACCATTCACCATCACAACAGCTGGCAGAACCATCAGACGACTTCCGCGTCATGAGGGTGTCACGCTTAGCTTCGTTATAGCTGTGACAAACCCTATAATGATGTTAGACCCATGCATGCTCAATATATAATGATTAGTTAGTTACTTGATTGGCTGATTTATTAAGTGAGTGAGTGAGTGAGTGAGTGAATGAGTGAATGAGTAAATAACTGATTGACTGATTGGGTGAGTCATATGCTAATAATTTAATTTTACTGCATTCTCTATCGCGCAATAGGAGCAAAAGATAAAGGAACATTAGCAGCAGTTACAAGAACAGCAGAATTGAGCCCCCCCCCCCCCCCCCCCCCCAATTATGACGTAAAATTGTGGCAACGGAAAACCTGCCAATTTGCTGTAAGTCAATAGCCACACACACACACACACACACACACACACACACACACACATACACACACACACACACACACACACACACACACACACACAAAAACACACACACAAACACAAACACAAACACACACACACACACACACACACACACACACACACACACACAAACACACAACTTACCCGTGACGTTGACCCGTAGAAACCACGTTTTGAATCCAGCTCTGCCCTTGCTCGAGGAATACGTCACGTTGCATCCAAACAACCTGAAGTCACCGTACGCTAAATCCACGAGCAGAGTGTTGACCCTGGACTTCCTGGAGTTGGCCGAGTCTACCTGGCAGGCGGAGAAGAGGAGGGAGGTGGAGCACTGGTTGGTGGCCAGGTTGACCGAGGCCACTGTCGTGTCGTTGGGATGCTCGAACAAGGTCATTAGAAGGACGTTGGTGTCAGAGGTCAAGGTCTCACCTGAACACTGAACGTGATGCACGTTGGGGTGACCCCGGAATGACGTCACCACCAAACCTGAAGGACCAGGATGAAAGAAAGTCATCAAAGCTGCGAAATGGAACCGTCTAAGTATGACACAACAATTAAACCAGAAAAAAATATCCTATTGTTATGAACTGTGCCTTGCTTGCGCTCTTGTTTCTTAACAAAAGTATCTGCTTGCGGCAATGTCTTATGTGCAGTAGTTTATTTACATTTTTCTAGGAGTATTCGTATAACTAGTTGTTGGCTGTAAAAGAAGAGGCAGAAAAACGAACTTGGAATTACAGAGAAAGAGAGAGGGCAAGAGGGGGTGAGAGGCGGGAGAGGGAGAGAGAGCAAGAGGGGGTGGGAGGCGGGAGAGAGAGAGAGGGCAAGAGGGGGTGAGACGCGGGAGAGAGAGAGAGGGCAAGAGGGGGTGAGAGGCGGGAGAGAGAGAGAGGGCAAGAGGGGGTGAGACGCGGGAGAGAGAGAGGGCAAGAGGGGGTGGGAGGCGGGAGAGAGAGAGGGCAAGAGGGGGTGAGAGGCGGGAGAAAGAGAGAGGGCAAGAGGGGGTGAGAGGCGGGAGAGAGAGAGAGGGCAAGAGGGGGTGGGAGGCGGGAGAGAGAGAACACTAAAATAACCAGAAATACTACATGTCGGGGTAAGGCCGAGGGAAGACAATTTAATAGTTATCTTAATTCAAGCGCAGACTGGAAATGCTTGTTGTGATGGCCAAACCGTCCCCTCACTCAACCGCAACCCCTCCCACAACAGGCAGGTAACAAAAGAAGAAAACTCATAAAAATTCCCAATCTATTTCGATCTGAGATACTAGGTCATCCTGTCTTACCTTCTCCCGCCACAAAACAAATTAATCTTAAGTGAATAGATCTTCCAGTATAAAGTCAAAAGGCACCTTTTTGCCTCGATTTTGATGAAATGACAATCTTCTACGGTGAGATCGATAATGACGCACAGTGAACAGATTTGATCGAAACGGTAGAGTGGGTGCTCAGACTGGAATTTCGATCCTCTCATTGGCTGGAGAGTAGTCAATGTAGCACTGCTAAGAAGAAGCGGAGTGAATGGTTTCTTTTGACGCTTGTGTTTGCGTCTCCGATACCATGGAGACTGTACAAGCCTTTCAGCACAGTCATTTGTGTGGCGATCACTCCAAATTGTGCCTGTGACGGTTTATCGTTTCTTCCTTATTCTGATCGTGTGGAATCCGAGCTGTCCATCTCTTCGGTAATCACATGGTCTTCTCTCGGAATTTACTTTTCTGTCTTCGTCATTGAAATGTTCCACTTGAAGTAGTACATTCTTGAACACACAGAACGCGCGCACGCACACATACTCAACACACACACACACACACACACACACACACACACACACACACACACACACACACACACACACACACACATACACACAAACACGCTCTCTCACAAACACATACACCCGTGCATACTCAACACGCACACACACACAAACACGTCCGCACACACACACACACACACACACACACACACACACACACATACACACACACACACACACATACACACACACACACACACACATACACACAAACACGCTCTCTCACAAACACATACACCCGTGCATACTCAACACGCACACACACACAAACACGTCCGCACACACACACACACACACACACACACACACACACACACTTGCATTGAAACAGTTTATGCAAAATAGCATGCATGCCCTCGCCGTCCATGTATGTATCCCCATCCCCCACCCCCACCTAACGCCCCCTTCCACCGTCCTCTCTCTTCTTCCTTCCCCCACTCACCGTCCAATAAGCCTAGCTCTATTTTTGTCTTTCCCCCTCTCAGTCTGCACATTGCTTTCCCATTGATTCGGGACGTGTCCACGTCTTGAAACCTTCAGTGATGGCGAGAGGCCCTACACAGATCTCCAATATCCCCCTCTCGCTGTAGTTTTCATCACCTGGCCCTTTGTGACATACCATACGCATGTGACGAAGACACTCGTTTTGACCATGTGAAAGGCCATATGCATGTTGTGTGTGAAACTAAGGGTTTAGTTAGTGGTTGGTTTTTGTTTTGTTTTCGCTTTCATTGTGTGGGAACGATGGATAATGGAATGTGTGTGTGTGTGTGTGTGTGTGTGTGTGTGTGTGTGTGTGTGTGTGTGTGTGTGTGTGTTTGTGTGTGTGTGTGTGTGTGTGTGTGTGTGTGTGTGTGTGTGTGTGTGAGTGTGTTTGTGTTTGTGTGTCAAAAAGACAAACATGCCATGCACAATTGTATGATTAACGGCCTAGTTTCTACGTGCACATTTTTTGACCGTGTGAAACACCATATGCATGTTGTCTGTGAAATCAAAGGTCGACATTTTGTGTGTGTATTTGTTTATTTACTGTTGCTTTTAAAAGAAACAACAACAACGAGTGTGATGAAGACATTGTCTGTGGTACTTTTCTTTGTATAGACGGATATCGTGAGGAGCTATATGCATGTATACTTGGTTAAGCGTGTTTACGCCTGCCCCCACAAGCATGGGTATTACTGCTTCAAAAATGAAGTTTGTAGTGTAAACGTGCTTTACCCTGGCATCCTTGTATAATCGGTAGGTCTTTTGAGAAACCATATGCATGTAACTGTAAAATGCATGAATTACTGGTATCAGCTAAGCTTTCCGCGACGAACCGTTCCAATGCAATGGCTCTGTTCTCTCTGATTGCTCGTAATCTCGTGGGAAAAAAACCATATATGTGTAAGTTTCTAAACCAGAAAACAGCTGTTCAAAACTGTTATCGGTGAAGTTACCGTGTGGGAAAAAAACAAAGGTATTTTCTCTTCAATAATTGTGTTTTTCTGCAATACACCTCGCGAAGAACCATTTGCCTGGTGCTTTGTGTGATGAGTCATACGTATGTTAAGAGGAGTTTTTCTGTGGCAAAAGTCAACTACTCGTAGGTCGTGTGAAAAAAATCCACTTGTGCATGTATCTCTGAAATCTGTTTATTGATAACATAGGTTAACTTTTCCGCGAAAAATATACCGACGTGATAACTATCCTTTTCTCTGGGGCAGTCGAACTGCTCATAGCTGTTGGGAAAAACCGTACGCATGTTTCTCCTTTTTTTTAAGTGTTTTGTGCTACTATCAGTAACGTACCTATAGCTATGTAACGAACAGCCCTTTTTCGGATATAATTTGTCAATGTTGTGGGTGGTTTGTTTTATCAATCTTATGAAAAACCATAATCATGTACTTTTGCTAGTTTTGCTTGAAGAACCGCACTGTTGTGATTGTGGTCCTTTTTTCCGAGCGATGGTATTATTGCTCCCGGATCTGGTGGGGGAAAAAACATATGCATGTTAAATGTGCTATCTGTTAGTATCGGCATAGGTTTTTGTCAGCAAGCATGCTTGTTGGATTATGATCCTGTTCTCTTGTGCACGGGAATATCTTGAGTCCATACTCATAAATATATATATGTGTGTCTGTTTAAACCAAGTGTGTACTTACAGCAACTGTGGGTGAAAGTTGTTGGTAGTGAAAAGACATATCCATGAGATATACCTTTTTTCTCCTTGTAATTATTTCCGTTTTACTAACCTCGCGACGAACTATATGCATGCATAGCTAGGTAGAACGTGTTTACCTTGACATGCACACACCAGCTGTCTGTTTGGGAAGAACTATACCTGTGATTTCTTGGAAAAACGGTGGGGTGTTTCTGCGGTAAAAATACGTTATTCATTGACATTTTATCAAAACACAAAGACACCTATCGCAAAAATTAAAATAACTGTATGCATGTATTTGTAAAATGTTAGTAACTGCTACAAGAGGTTTTTCGTATCTCGGAAAAAGAGGTAATTTTTTCTGTGAAAAAAGTAAATACTTTTTTTCTTTTTTTCCATCAAGTTCAAAAGATATCAATGTTTTGCTGTGTGTTCGGTTGCTTTCCCTGTTGACGATGAAGAGTCATTTGTGTGTAACAATGGTCGTCAATTGTGCCACCCATCTGCGTGCGTATGTGTGTGTGTGGGTGTGTGTGTGTTTGTGTGTGTGCGTCACTGTGTATATGTGCGTAAGCATATGCGTGCGTGCGTGCGTGTGTCCGTGTGTGTGCATGCGTGTGTGTATTCTTATTCTTTCTGCTACAGTGGTATCATTCTTTAGTTGTCCAGTCACACCAACGTCGATTTCGTATTTTGTTTCCTGCGTCTGACTGCTTGTGAGGAACAGACAGAGAAATAAATCATCCATCGTTGTGAATAATGCTGACAAACACCAGATTCCAATCACTACGGGATGAAGTCACCAACAACATTTTCCTTGGCCAGTCACGAACGACGGTTTACCGCGGTATTATTTGGAGGACCCTCGACAGTTAGCCCAAATCCCTCTCGTTTATCCATGTTTTGGGTGGGTTCTTTTTTTCGTTTTTTTCTTTTCTCTCTCTTTGCCCTCCTTTTCTTCGTATCGCTTCTTTCTGCCAATGATCCATCCCCCAACACCACCCTCCCAACAACATCCCCATCGTACCCCCCCCCCCCCCCCCCTTCCCTCTTCTCTTCTCTCCTTCCAACTCTAGCCCACTTTCCCGAAAAACAGCAAGAAAGCAAATCCCAAAGGTTTACACGCCGAAAAAAGCAAGGTTGCTGGAAAAGCGCGCGCAGTGATTCGAGATTTTCTCTCACATTGACCGGGCAATTCACCGCCGGCTGCAAATGTCAGTTTAATCAGATTTCTTTTCAGCCCTCGCCGCCCAAAATGAGTGACAAAAAATAGCCACCGGCCTCTCCTTCCTAGCGATGCCTGTATGTTCCAGACCCAATAATACAGTAGCCCCGGGAACATAACTTAGCCCTGAGTGTCTGAACGAGCCGTGGCTTATGGCTGCTGTACTAATTGTTGGCGTTATTGGAGGGACGAGGCGCCGGGAACACCCAGCAGAGAAAGACAAGACGAGGAGCAAGCACTGGAGCTGCTGAAGAACGAGAGGAAGATTAGAGGATGAAGATTGGCTGGAAGAAATGAATGAGGTGTTAAAAAAGTAAAAGTGAGCCCAAGATTGATAATAACGCTCGGAAGAGGGGAAAGCATTTGCAAACACACACACACACACACACACGCACGCACGCACGCACGCACGCCCGCACACACACACACACGCACGCACTCACACATGCACACACACACACGCACATACACCCACACCCACACGCACGCACGCACGCACGCACGCACGCACGCACGCACGCACACACACACACACACACACACACACACACGCACGCACGCACGCACGCACACACACAAACACACACATACGCACACACATACACGCGCACAAACACACACACACACACACACACACACAAACACACAAACACACACACGCACGCACACACACACACGCACGCACGCACACACACACACACACACACACACACACACACACACACACACACACACACACACACACACACATACACACACACAAAGTGTTAAATGGACTCAATTTTTTCTGCCAGACGTAGGAGATTGTGATACAGCCGGACAAAGTCGGAGGCATAAACGGTAACTCAAAAATTGGTAATTATGCTACGCGTATGCCGTCTGAATACTACAGTGTAGACAAAGCGCACAACAGTTCTACGAGTGGTTTCCCCTGGCATTGACTGCACAAGCCTCACAGATAACAATTACTTATCCACTCAGAAAAAGACAGATACATACGGACGGTTTAAAAACGACTGGAGCCAAACAGAAGACAGCATCAAACTCAGAGAGATAGCAGTTCCTTGAAAGCAACATTTGAGGACTTAGATCGAGAAAGAAAAAAAAAGAAAGAAGAAAGACATACAGATAGCAAGAACGAAAGAGTAAAAACACTGGGGAAAAAACAGAAAGAAAGATACTAAATAAGCAAGAAAAAGAAAGAAAATTAAGAACAGTTTAGAAAATCACAAGACTGAGTCAAAACAACTATTGCCACACTGACAGTCTGTCTCTCTCCAGGTGGCTGAGACTTGTGACTGAACCTTCTCTGTCTCTCTCCAGGTGGCTGAGACTGGTGACTGAACCTTCTCTGTCTCTCTCCAGGTGGCTGAGACTGGTGACTGAACCTTCTCTGTCTCTCTCCAGGTGGCTGAGACTTGTGACTGAACCTTCTCTGTCTCTCTCCAGGTGGCTGAGACTGGTGACTGAACCTTCTCTGTCTCTCTCCAGGTGGCTGAGACTGGTGACTGAACCTTCTCTGTCTCTCTCCAGGTGGCTGAGACTGGTGACTGAACCTTCTCTGTCTCTCTCCAGGTGGCTGAGACTGGTGACTGAACCTTCTTTGTCTCTCTCCAGGTGACTGAGACTGGTGACTGAACCTTCTCTGTCTCTCTCCAGGTGGCTGAGACTGGTGACTGAACCTTCTCTGTCTCTCTCCAGGTGACTGAGACTGGTGACTGAACCTTCTCTGTCTCTCTCCAGGTGGCTGAGACTGGTGACTGAACCTTCTCTGTCTCTCTCCAGGTGGCTGAGACTGGTGACTGAACCTTCTTTGTCTCTCTCCAGGTGGCTGAGACTGGTGACTGAACCTTCTCTGTCTCTCTTCAGGTGGCTGAGACTGGTGACTGAACCTTCTCTGTCTCTCTCCAGGTGGCTGAGACTTGTGACTGAACCTTCTCTGTCTCTCTCCAGGTGGCTGAGACTGGTGACTGAACCTTCTCTGTCTCTCTCCAGGTGGCTGAGACTGGTGACTGAACCTTCTCTGTCTCCTTGCTTCTTTTCACTCAGTATTCTTTTTCCTAAACAAAACTCGGGAATCTTCTCGTCAGGAATTGGTGAGATTTGTACAAAAAGAAAAAAAAGAAAGTTTTAAATAAAATACAAGAAAACGAAAACGTGAAAATAAACACGGGATTGAACAAGACACTGGTTTTAGAAGGGCAATATTATCTGCTTGAGAAACAAAGAAGTGTGTGGGCAGATGGCTGGGTGAGATTGAGAGAGTTGGGGTCCTTTCTGGCACTCGGAAAAGAAATGCAGTGACAATTTGTTTTCTGTCAATTCTCTATTCGTAGAGGGCAATTTGTTTTCACAAATGTCTATTTCAGCAAATAATGATGAACTGTATTTACCATTCCGCACGCATAAGCTACGTTTCAATAATTGGCCAACACAGCAAGACTTCCTTAAAAAATTGAAGCATCAAATTAAGTGGGTGAATTTTACTTTGCAATCTCTACTTCGCGACGTTGGCTACACCACGCTTTGGTACTGAAGTTTTGGTCAAAAGACTTTAGGGGTAATCTGAAACTACAATGTCTAAACAAGACGAAAGAGGATGATAAAAAAGGCAGCCGATATAAAAATAATAAATGAGAAATAATAGATACAAAGCATATTATTTGAAATAAGCAGAGCAAATAATACTAAAGCAAAACAAAATAAATCGAGCACAATAAGAATAAAGCGTCACGTGACAGACTACAATATACCCCTCTTTTCACCGTTAACTTCATCATATCGTTTGCTTATAAATATGCCAGATTTCTCGTACAAATAAAGTTGTTCTTCCTTACACTATTCAGACATATTAATCGTCGTTACTTGTTAGCAACATCAGCTGTCTGCAGTTCTGTATACGACAAGACCGATAACTCAGAGCACAGAATAACAGGTTGTAAAAAAAATACCACTGTACACAAGCTTGTAACTCTTACATTGCTCTTGGATACGCAAGGGTCTCATCCAATTTATTCCACTGTATTCCAAGTCCAGATCGCGCAAATTGAAGTGAAATGCTCTCTGTAATGAAATGTCCATATTCTGGATGTGGGAATGAAATGCAGGGAGTCATATATATAGCATATAACATATATATATATACTTATAACATATATATAGCATATAACATATATATAGCATATAACATATATATAGCATATAACAGATATATAGCAGTCGGATCCTTGTATTACAACACTCTGAAATGGTGATGGGCCAAGCCGTGGTGTTGTTGCAAACTCCATTTTCTTAGCGTCCAGACTGAGTTTCATTTTCAGTTCAATTTTACCAATCCTTCGTCTTGGCCTGAATGTGATGGAGGGAAATTTATTCCCCGACTGAGGGGACAACTGATACTCATCTGAGACACTACACTGTAACTACAAGACAGACGTGTGTCGGCAGCCAGCGTGTAACTTTCTGTCTCAAGTCTTTGCCGCATATGTGTAAATTCCCTGGTCTCCTCTGGCCTTAGATTCTAGTAGGTAAGGGTGACACATGGTTATTTAAAAGTTTGATTGTTCAGGTTTGCAATACTCCGCTGAGACGCTACACTGTCACGACAGGACAGACATCTGTCAGTAGCCAGCGTATTACCTTCTCTGTCTCAAGTCTTTGCCGCACATGTGTAAATTCCCTGGTCTCCTCTGGCCTCAGATTCTAGTAGGTAAGGGTGACACATGGTTATTTGAAAGTTTGATTGTTCAGGTTTGCAAAACTCCGCTGAGACGCTACACTGTCACGACAAGACAGGCATTGTATCCAGCTGAACTGAAGTCGTTGAGATGCTACACTGTCACGACAAGACAGGCATTGTATCCAGCTGAACTGAAGTCGTTGAGATGCTACACTGTCACGACAAGACAGGCATTGTATCCAGCTGAACTGAAGTCGTTGAGATGCTACACTGTCACGACAAGACAGGCATTGTATCCAGCTGAACTGAAGTCGTTGCACGTGTGTACATTCCCTGGTGTCCTCTGGGCTTGCATTCTCGTAGGTGAGGGTAACACGTGGTTATTTGAAAGTTTGGTTGTTTGAGGTTTGCATCACTCCATTTAGACGCCTCACTGTCTCTACACTGTCACAACAGCACAGACGCCTGCAGGATCCATTGTAACCAGCGTGTCATCTTCTCGGACTGAAGTCGTTGCACATGTTTAAATTCCCTAGTCTCGGCTATGGGTTTGCATCCTCATTGGTAAGGGTATCATCAGATTATTTTGAGGGTTCGCCGCTGAGTTGTTCACGACACTGACTGGCCAGGAAGATGAAACTATTTTGCTCATAATCAGATTCAAGAGTTCGCAATGTCCGCAATTGCTGAGAAGGCACAATATGCTCTCAACAGTGACATTCGATGTCAGAAAATATTTGAAGTTTGCAGGTACTACTGATAAATATTCGTCTCTAATTCAGAATACGTTCAAAACGGTGCGTGCGTGAGAAGGCATGCGTGTCTGTGAGCGTATCTATGTTCGTGCGTGCGTGCTCGTTTCTGTGTGTGTGTTTGAGCGTGAACAGAGAGTGTCCAATGCCGCCATGCTTTGCAACCCTCCACGCCCTCTTTCCCGGTCGGCGCTTCTTTCACGGACGACAACTCCCGGTGATCGAAGAGCGATCTTTGGAGAGAGTGGCGTCTCTTTGCAGAGAGGCATTTCGTGTTTTGCTTCATTGATCCCCGGCATCTGGCATTGGGAGGCACGGGGTTAAATCACCCGCCATTCACTCCCCCCCCCCCCCCTTCCCGCCCCCACTCCAGCTTGCCTCGCACTTTCTTCACCATTTGGAGGTTTTGCAGTTTCAGCGATTAGAATTAGGGGCGAAGGATTTGCGTGGGTGCGGACATGAGTGTGGGATTGAGAGCTAAGGAAATGTACGTCATTTTAAGCAAGTATGCAATCGCTCTGCAACCCTCCTCCAAACACACCCCTACACACACACAAACGCACGCGCGCGCACACACAAACACACACGCACGCACGGCACACACAATGACACACACACACACACAAACACACACACAAACACACACACAAACAGAAACAACACACTCACGGCACACACAAACACACTCACTCACACAAACACACACACACCCACACACACACTCACTCACACACACACACACTCAACATACAAACACACACACACACACACACACACACACACACACATACCTAAAGTGTGGATGGTTACCTAAGAGGCGGCACTGGGTGTGGTGCCTTTCTAGTGCACTTGCACTACAACAGCACTGGGTGCAGTACTCGCTCCGGCATCGAAGAATTTTGCACTAAAAAATGCACAAAATTTGACCTATTTCGTCGCCTATAGAGGACGGAAAGAATGTCATTTTGAACATTGTTATGACATTCTTTCCGTCAAAAAAGTCAATTTAACGGTGTTAAATGAAGCGACCATCCACACAATTAGGTTGCCATCCAGAGTTTAGGTTGCCATCCACGTGTGGATGGTTGCCTTATGGTGATTTAGGCAACCAAACCTGTGGAAACATGGGTACACACAAACACACACACACACACACACACACACACACACACACACACACACACACACACACACACACACAGAAACAAACAGGTTCATCGTAAAGAAGAATATTGCTATTTTATATGTTACGTGGATTTCCATTGGTCAATTGGGCAAAACTGAGCTCAGTGCAAAAGTGATATCGACGACATTTCCGTCGATATCAGTTTTGATATCGACGACCTCTTTATTGCTTCCCCACTTCAAAAACAAAAACACCTAAATTTAAAAACATACAAATATATATGAAAATGTAATGATCCCAGAATTTAGTTGAGCAAGTGACTAAAGACTTTTTGAAAGAAAAGACATTTTGAAATCCTGAAAAGTACAAGAAAAGAGTGAACAAAAAGAAATAATAATCAGAGGGAGGGATATGGAACAGCCAAAATTGAGACAAATACTTTTGTAATTTCTTTACAGTAAATACAAACTGTCCAGAGAATTAGCAATATATCTAACATTGACTGACTGTGTGATGATATCTTCTGCTATTGGTCTGTTGAGACAGTGATATCAAAATCTCGACCTCTGGTCTCGATTTTGATATCACTGTCTCAACAGACCATTGCAGAAGATATCATCACACAGTCCGTCAATATTGGGTACTGTTGTTGTTATCATCACCTGTAGAACATCTTCATCTTTTCTCTGACATCAGTGTTGAGTGTTGTATTGTAAGCCGTTGGTGTATATATGTCTCTAACAGTCGAAATGTCGCGTGATCAAATTGTGCCAGGCAAGCTAAAGCAAAATAACAGACAGGAGACACAGACGAAGCAAGGCCGTGCACTGAATTGCCTAAACCAGGAAGGCCAGTCTAACCAAACACACGGAGAAAATGATGTTTCAATCAATATTTTGCTATTAAAGTTATTTTGTGGCGACCGCATTTTCAAAAAACAAATCTTATTTTGTGGACATTGCTCAAGTTGGAGACACTCGCAAGCTCAGCATTTAAAAGAGAGAGAGAGAAAGAAAGAGAGAGAGAGAGAGAGAGAGAGAGAGAGAGAGAGAGAGAGAGAGAGAGAGTGAGTGAGAAAGAGAAAGCGCGAGAGAGAGAGAGAGAGGTGGGAGAGAGAGAGCAAGAGAGAGAGAGAGTGTGTGTGTGTGTGTGAGTGTGTGTGTGTGTGTGTTTGTGTGTGTGTGTTTGTGTGCGTATGGGTGTGTGTGTGTGTGTGTGTGTATGTGTGTGTGTGTGTGTGTTTGTGTGTGTGTTTGTGTGTGTGTGTGTAGCTATACGCATGTGCTTCTGTGTGCATCGAACCTTTAGCATGGAAGTCGACTCTTTAGACTAATTTTTACTTTGTTATTAAAACTATTAAAACAGTAGCATACACGTAAAATTCTAAATAATGTCTACCTAATCCATTACTCATAAAGATGCTTCTTGTTGTCACGCATAAAAAAAATGATCCAAATTTAAAAGGCTTTCAACCTTAATCCAAAACTGCACTTTCACAATTCCTTTGCCACAAACACAGTGTCGTAGCTCCCGACTTGCACCAGCTAAGCAAGACATACAAAGCACATTGAACTAAATGCTGTCGAGATTATCAATCAAGAAAAGAGTACAACACAAAGAGGACTCACCGTTTGACTGAGCATCATCCTCATCGGACACCGCAGTGTTGAGGATGATGAGGATGATGAGGATGAAGACGAGGATCGTGGAGTGTGTATCCATCACTGACTTCATCACAGCACAGTGCCAAGCAAAAAAACTCCACGCGACTTGTTTCGCTTTCTCTCCCTCCCTTCCTGTGGCACGCGCTCCAGTCTCTCACTCAAGTGGCCAGGGCAAGGGGGAGAACTGCACCAACATCAAATTACCTCCCTTGCCGCTGCCCGCCAGCAGAAGGCTCGTTAGGGGTAATCGGGATTATTCCCCCTGATACCACAGGTGGCGCGGCTAGATTCCTAAAGGCAGCCATTTTGGGAGGGGAGAAAAAAGGACGGAGAAGGACACAGTGGTCGTTAGATTGGTGTCAGTGATGGCTTATTCCGGCACTGCCCTTCAGCCTCCAGCACTGACCCTGACCTCGGCACCTCATCGCGAGGTGACCACTGCCCCAACAAACATCGTCAGGAAAGGAGGGGGTGGTTGTGGTGGGGGGGGGTGGTTGGGTATGCACGACCAGGGGGAGATTTCTGTGTCCTTTGTCACTGGTCGTGATGAATAGTTTTCATTGTTGTGATATATCTTTTATCAGAAACTAGATACTACTCTCTTGCCTTCAGAAAAAAAGGCAAGTGACTCAAATAGGAAATACATACAGACAAAGACTGTAGGTGTTGATTGTCGGTTGTGATCCATGTCTCGACCTGTGTCGCTGCAGCAGCACACTCACCATAAAACCTCGCCGCATTATGGGACGCGGCATTGGACCTTTACAACATGAGACTGATGGCGTGAAATATCATCAATATGGAACAGAGTGCGGTCGCCAGATTAACGTGGCAGTAGTTGCTTCTGACGGCCTTCCTGATCCTGTCCTGCGATGCAGACCAAGACACCGTCGAGCATGTGTCAGATTTGACCAGTCTAAGCTGGACCACTCCCTTTTCTTGACCGTTCGTGTTAGGTCAGCGTAGCGTACGGGGGGGGGGGGGGGGGGGGACCTCTCAACTTCTTAGACCAGAAAAAGACAGTTGAATCATGCTGCATAGTGATGTCCCCCTAACGTCTGAGGGGAACATTGTGACCTTCCCCTGTTTTTCTTTTCTTTTTTTCTGTTTTGTTGTTGTTGAATGTATTCCTTATTATTGTAAGAATGTATCAGCCTCAAACAAAACGTCATGTAATAATCCTGAACGATTTTTGTCCCCTCCTTTTTGTTAGAGAAGGTAAGGGCATCAGCATAGTGTGCCGATGACCATTTAACTTCTCATTATGACAAAAGACCGTCAACAAAGTCAACATTTGTATCTATTTAACTGTTTTTCCTAGAGAAAATCGTCTGGAACAAAACATCTATCAGAATGTCTAAAACAATTCTGCAAAAGTTCAAATCATTCTGATGAATAGTGTTGACATTATCTTGTCATCCGTACACTAACTTGTTTCAATTCAACGCTTTGCTTATTTTTCCTTTAATAATATTTGTTAAAGTCAATCTAAGAGCCATTTTGGGGGGAACCATATACTATCATTCTACGTGCATTGAAGCAAATGCACACCAAATGTCAACACAAACAGTTCTGTTTCATGAATGCTGTGGTCAAATGACTTGGAAGTGAAAAACGGTGTATTTGAAGGTAACTCCTGCCCTAAGTTGTACTTTCATATGATTATACCATCGGCGTTAATACCTCCAGCCAAGCAGTGTAGAACCAGAAGAGACGAAGAAGAAGGTCGCTTTGGGAGGAAATCTCTTGCTTTCCCTTCCCCTGATGATATATTAGCTCTGACCTCAACACCTCATTGTGATTTCACCCCTCACCTCTCATACATCATGAACCATTTTCTTTATTTGGTGTTTAACGTCGTTTTCAACCACGAAGGTTATATCGCGACGAGGGAAAGAGGGGAGATGGGATAAGGGAAAGGGGGGAGATGGGATAGAGCCACTTGTTAAGTGTTTCTTGTTCACAAAAGCACTAATCAAAAAATTGCTCCAGGGGCTTGCAACGTAGTACAATATATGACCTTACTGGGAGAATGCAAGTTTCCAGTACAAAGGACTAAACATTTCTTACATACTGCTTGACTAAAATCTTTACAAACATTGACTATATTCTATACAAGAACCACTTAACAAGGGTAAAAGGAGAAACAGAATCCGTTAGTCGCCTCTTACGACATGCGGGGTGCAGAGAAATAAGGATGTGGAAAAGAAGACTTTTGGTAAGTGAAATAAAGGTGATGGATCCAGTCAGGTAGAAATAAGACAACAAGAAAAGAATTGGAAAACTGCAGGGAATAGTAGGGAGAGTTTTCTTGGAAGGAAATATAGGTGAAAGGACTGGTAAGGCAGAAATAAGACAAAAGAAGAGAAGTAAAGGGGTGGGGTAGCTCTGTTTAAACGCTCCCGCCACGTGAAGGCGACCCCATGGGAGCATCATGAACCACGTAGAGACGGATGAAGAGTTGCTTGCACGGCGGGGGGAGGGGGGGGAGGGGGGTTGGTTACAGGGGTTGTCTGAAACAGAGGGAGTGAGGGAGAGAGAAAGACATTAGGAAAGTGGTGAGAGAGAGAAAGAGAGAGAAAAAGAAGGTGCGAGAGATAGAGAGAGAGAGAGAGAGAGACCATGATGATGATGAGAGACAGAGAGAAAGAGAGAGAGAGAGAGAGTGTGAGAGAGAGAGATGATGATGAGAGAGAGAGAGAGATGATGATGATGAGAGAGAGAGATTATCATAAGAGAGAGAGAGAAAGAGAGAGGGAGAGAGAGATAGATGGTGAGAGAGATAGAGAGGGAGAGAGAGAGAGACAGAGAGACAGACACAGAGATGATGATGAGAGAGAGAGATGATGATGATGAGAGAGAGATGATGATGATGAGAGAGAGAGAGATGACGATGATGAGAGAGAGAGGGAGAAATGATGATGATGAGAGAGAGAGGGAGAGAGATGATGATAAGAGAGAGAGGGAGAGAGGGATGATGATGAGAGAGAGAGAGATGATGATGATGATGAGAGAGAGAAGGAGAGATGATGATGATGAGAGAGAGAGGGAGAGATGATGATGATGAGAGAGAGAGAGAGGGAGAGAGATGATGAGAGAGAGAGATAATGATGAGAGGAGAGAGAGAGAGATGATGATGAGAGAGAGAGATGATGATGAGAGAGAGAGGGAGAGAGATGATGAGAGAGAAAGATAATGATGAGAGAGAGAGAGATGATGATGATGAGAGAGAGAGAGATGATGATGAGAGAGAGAGATGATGATGATGAGAGAGAGAGATGATGATGAGAGAGAGATGATGATGATGAGAGAGAGAGATGATGATGAGAGAGAGAGATGATGATGATGAGGATGAGAGAGAGATGATGATGAGAGAGAGAGAGAGAGATGATGATGAGAGAGAGAGAGATGATGATGAGAGAGAGAGAGATGATGATGAGAGAGAGAGAGAGGATGATGAGAGGGAGAGAGAGAGATGATGATGATGAGAGAGATAGAGAGGAAGAGAGAGAGACAGAGAGACAGACACAGAGATGATGATGAGAGAGAGAGATGATGATGAGAGAGAGAGAGAAGATGAGAGAGAGAGAGAAGAGAGAGAGAGAGAGATGATGATGATGAGAGAGAGAGAGATGATGATAAGAGAGAGAGAGAAGATGAGAGAGAGAGAGAAGAGAGAGAGGGAGAGAGATGATGATGAGAGAGAGAGAGAAGATGAGAGAGAGAGAAAAGAGAGAGAGGGAGAGAGATGATGATGAGAGAGAGAGATGATGATGATGAGAGAGAGAGAGACGATGATGATGATGAGAGGGAGAGAGATGATGATGAGAGAGAGATGATGATGAGAGAGAGAGAGAGAAGAGAGAGAGGGAGAGAGATGATGATGAGAGAGAGAGAGTGAGAGAGATAGAGAGAGAGAAAGAGAAGAGAGAGAGAGAGGGAGAGAGATGATGATGAGAGAGAGAGAAGAGAGAGAGGGAGAGAGATGATGATGAGAGAGTGAGAGAGAGAGAGATGATGAGAGAGTGAGAGAGATAGAGAGAGAGAGAAAACGAGAGATGAGAGAGAGAGAGAGAAGAGAGAGAGAGAGAGAGAGAGAGAGAGAGAGAGAGAGAGAGAGAGAGAGAAGAGAGAGGGAGAGAGAGAGGGAGATGATGATGAGAGAGAGGGGTACGTATCGATACAGCTGAAGTGTTACTGTGGGGAACACAGGGGACGTGGGGGAGGGGCGGTCTGTAGTGACGTTCGATCTTTGACTGCTGCCTTTCTTTCCGATCTGACCGTCCTCGTATGTTCGGTCTGCTGGTTGGGAATTAATTAGAAATGTCGATTTTTCTGTCTCGCAAATAATATATAGACGTGAAAAGGTGAACTAGAGGAAGACTTCAATTTTCGTCCCAATGGCCCAAGTTGTTTACAATTGTGTGCTGAGAAAAACATCCTGAAGGAAGTTAGTTTTTGTGGATTTTGTTTGTAACGCCCCTTCAACCGATTTGGCTTTCCTGGGCCGATTTAAACTTGTTTTATTTCCTTTATGAGTTTAAGAAGCTTATCTTTGTATTATTGTCTTAGATTCCAAATCCTGACACGGTTACCACAGAACTATCAGAATTTATTTTCCTTTATACAAACTTCGACACCACACACACACCCACACGCACACACACCCACACACACACACCCCCACACACACACACACACCCACACACACACACCACACCCCACACACACACACACCACACACACACACCCCACACACACACACCACACACACACACCCCACACACACACCCCACACACACACACCCCACATACACACACACAAACACACACCCCCCCTACACACACACACACACACCATATCTAAATATACTAGAGCTTCACACCTCTAGTTTCTGTTATTACTTGCCAGATTGTTCAATCAATCAATATGAGGCTTATATCGCGCGTATTCCGTGGGTACAGTTCTAAGCGCAGGGATTTTAAAAAAAAAAATTTATGCAATTTATATCGCGCACATATTCAAGGCGCAGGGATTTATTGATGCCGTGTGAGATGGAATTTTTTTACACAATACATCACGCATTCACATCGGCCAGCAAATCGCAGCCATTTCGGCGCATATCCTACGTTTCACGGCCTATTATTTCAAGTCACACGGGTATTTTGGTGAACATTTTTTATCTATGCCTATACAATTTTGCCATGAAAGACCCTTTTGTCAATCGTGGGATCTTTAACGTGCACACCCCAATGTAGTGTACACGAAGGGACCTCGGTTTTTCGTCTCATCCAAAAGACTAGCACTTGAACCCACCACCTAGGTTAGGAAAAGGGGGAGAAAATTGCTAACGCCCTGACCCAGGGTCGAACTCGCAACCTCTCGCTTCCGAGCGCAAGTGCGTTACCACTCGGCCACCCAGTCGTCTTCTGCCAAACGGATGCCTACCAGTATGACTTCACAGACAAAACTAGCATTCAATGCACATAAGACTCCGAAACATTACGCCACTAACTCTGACAGATGAACACTTCCAGAATCCATGCAGTCAAGCGGCGTATCCATCTCATCTAACATTTCCGTCAAGCGGTGTATTCATCTGATCCAACATTTCAGTCAAGTGGTGTGTCCATCTCATTTAACATTTCAGTCAAGCGGTGTAACATTTCAGTCAAGTGGTGTATCCATCTCATTTAACATTTCAGTCAAGCGCGGTGTATCCATCTGATCCAACATTTCTGGTGTATCCATCTCATTTAACATTTCAGTCAAGCGGTGTATCCATCTGATCCAACATTTCAGTCAAGTGGTGCATTCATCTCATATAACTTTTCACTCAAGTGGTGTATTCATCTCATATAAAGTTTCAGTCAAGTGGTGTATTCATCTCATATAACTTTTCAGTCAAGTGGTGTATTCATCTCATATAACTTGTCAGTCAAGTGGTGTATTCATCTCATATAAAGTTTCAGCCAAGTGGTGTATTCATCTCATATAACTTTTCAGTCAAGTGGTGTATTCATCTTATATAACTTTTCAGTCAAGTGGTGTATTAATCTCATTTAACTTTTCAGTCAAGTGGTGTATTCATCTCATAGAACTTTTCAGTCAGGTGGTGTATTCATCTAATTTAACTTTTCAGTCAATTAGTGTATCCATCTCATTTAACATTTCAGTCAAGTGGTGTATTAATCTCATTTAACTTTTCAGTCAAGTGGTGTATTCATCTCATAGAACTTTTCAGTCAGGTGGTGTATTCATCTAATTTAACTTTTCAGTCAAGTGGTACTATTCATCTCATATAAATTTTCAGTCAAGTGGTGTATTCATCTCATATAAATTTTCTGTCCAGTGGTGTATTTATATAACTTTTCAGTCAATTGGTGTATTCATCTGATCCAACTTTCAGTCAAGCGGTGTATCCATCTCATATAACTTTTCAGTCAAGTGGTGTATTCATCTGATCCAAATTTTCAGTCATGTGGTGTATTCATCTCATATAAATTTTCAGTCAAATGGTGTCTCTATCTCATATAACGTTTCAGTCAAGTGGTGTCTATCTCATGTAACGTTTCAGTCAAGCAATATCTCCATCCCATATAACGTTTCAGTCAAGTGGTGTCCCCATCTCATATAACATTTCGTCAAGCAATATCTTCACCTCTTAT
>NC_090252.1:69604975-69633684 GCF_037325665.1 Littorina saxatilis
ACTTCCTGGAGTTGGCCGAGTCTACCTGGCAGGCGGAGAAGAGGAGGGAGGTGGAGCACTGGTTGGTGGCCAGGTTGACCGAGGCCACTGTCGTGTCGTTGGGATGCTCGAACAAGGTCATTAGAAGGACGTTGGTGTCAGAGGTCAAGGTCTCACCTGAACACTGAACGTGATGCACGTTGGGGTGACCCCGGAATGACGTCACCACCAAACCTGAAGGACCAGGTGTAAAAAAAGTCATCAAAGCTGCGAAATGGAACCGTCTAAGTATGACACAACAATTAAACCAGAAAAAAATATCCTATTGTTATGAACTGTGCCTTGCTTGCGCTCTTGTTTCTTAACAAAAGTATCTGCTTGCGGCAATGTCTTATGTACAGTAGTTTATTTACATTTTTCTAGGAGTATTCGTATAACTAGTGTTGTGTTGTTGGCCGTAAAAGAAGAGGCAGAAAAACGTACCTGGAATTACAGAGAAAGAGAGAGGGCAAGAGGGGGTGAGAGGCGGGAGAAAGAGAGAGGGCAAGAGGGGGTGAGAGGCGGGAGAAAGAGAGAGGACAAGAGGGGGTGGGAGGCGGGAGAAAGAGAGAGGGCAAGAGGGGGTGAGAGGCGGGAGAGAGAGAACACTAAAATAACCAGAAATGCTACATGTCGGGGTAAGGTCGAGGGAAGAAAATTTAATAGTTATCTTAATTAAAGCGCAGACTGGAAATGCTTGTTGTGATGGCCAAACCGTCCCCTCATCCCACCGCAACCCCTCCCACAACAGGCAGGTAACAAAATAAGAAAACTCATAAAAATTCCCAATCTATTTCGATCTTAGATACTATGTCATCCTGTCTTACCTTCTCCCGCCACAAAACAAATTAATCTTAAGTGAATAGATCTTCCAGTATAAAGTCAAAAGGCACTTTTTTGCCTCGATTTTGATGAAATGACAATCTTCTGCGGTGAGATCGATAATGACGCACAGTGAACAGATTTGATCGAAACGGTAGAGTGGGTGCTCAGACTAGAATTTCGATCCTCTCATTGGCTGGAGAGTAGTCAATGTAGCACTGCTAAGAAGAAGCGGAGTGAATGGTTTCTTTTGACGCTTGTGTTTGCGTCTCCGATACCATGGAGACTGTACAAGCCTTTCAGCACAGTCATTTGTGTGGCGATCACTCCAAATTGTGCCTGTGACGGTTTATCGTTTCTTCCTTATTCTGATCGTGTGGAATCCGAGCTGTCCATCTCTTCGGTAATCACATGGTCTTCTCTCGCAATTTACTTTTCTGTCTTCGTCATTGAAATGTTCCACTTGAAGTAGTACATTCTTGAACACACAGAACGCGCGCACGCACACATACTCAACACACACACACACACACACACATACACACACACACGCACACACACACATACACACACATACACACAAACACGCTCTCTCACAAACACATACACCCGTGCATACTCAACACGCACACACACACAAACACGTCCGCACACACACACACACACACACACACACACACACACACACACACACATACACACACACACACACACATACACACACACACACACATACACACAAACACGCTCTCTCACAAACACATACACCCGTGCATACTCAACACGCACACACACACAAACACGTCCGCACACACACACACACACACACACACACACACACACACTTGCATTGAAACAGTTTATGCAAAATAGCATGCATGCCCTCGCCGTCCATGTATGTATCCCCATCCCCCACCCCCACCTAACGCCCCCTTCCACCGTCCTCTCTCTTCTTCCTTCCCCCACTCACCGTCCAATAAGCCTAGCTCTATTTTTGTCTTTCCCCCTTTCAGTCTGCACATTGCTTTCCCATTGATTCGGGACGTGTCCACGTCTTGAGACCTCCAGTGATGGCGAGAGGCTCTACACAGTTCTCCAATATCCCCCCTCTCGCTGTAGTTTTCATCACCTGGCCCTTTGTGACAAACCATACGCATGTGACGAAGACACTCGCTTTGACCATGTGAAAGGCCATATGCATGTTGTGTGTGAAACTAAGGGTTTAGTTAGTGGTTGGTTTTTGTTTTGTTTTCGCTTTCATTGTGTGGGAACGATGGATAATGGAATGTGTGTGTGTGTGTGTGTGTGTGTGTGTGTGTGTGTGTGTGTGTGTGTGTGTGTGTGTGTGTGTGTGTGTGTGTGTGTTTGTGTTTGTGTGTCAAAAAGACAAACATGCCATGCACAATTGTATGATTAACGGCCTAGTTTCTACGTGCACATTTTTTGACCGTGTGAAACACCATATGCATGTTGTCTGTGAAATCAAAGGTCGACATTTTGTGTGTGTATTTGTTTATTTACTGTTGCTTTTAAAAGAAACAACAACAACGAGTGTGATGAAGACATTGTCTGTGGTACTTTTCTTTGTATAGACGGATATCGTGAGGAGCTATATGCATGTATACTTGGTTAAGCGTGTTTACGCCTGCCCCCACAAGCATGGGTATTACTGCTTCAATAATGAAGTTTGTAGTGTAAAAGTGCTTTACTCTGGCATCCTTGTATAATCGGTAGGTTTTTTGAGAAACCATATGCATGTAACTGTAAAATGCATGAATTACTGGTATCAGCTAAGCTTTCCGCGACGAACCGTTCCAATGCAATGGCTCTGTTCTCTCTGATTGCTCGTAATCTCGTGGGAAACAAACACCATATATGTGAAAGTTTCTAAACCAGAAAACAGCTGTTCAAAACAGTTATCGGTGAAGTTACCGTGTGGGAAAAAAACAAAGGTATTTTCTCTTCAATAATTTTTTTTTCTGTAATACACCTCGCGAAGAACCATATGCCTGGTGCTTTTTACGATGAGCCATACGTATGTAACAAGGAGTTTTTCTGTAGCAAAACTGAACTACTCGTAGGTCTTGTGAAAAAAATCCACTTGTGCATGTATCTCTGAAATCTGTTTATTGATACCATAGCTTAACTTGTCCACGAAAAATATACCGGCGTGATAACTATCCTTTTTTCTGGGGCAGTCGAACTGCTCATAGCTGTTGGGAAAAACCGTACGCATGTTTCTCCTTTTTTTTAAGTGTTTAGTGCTACTATCGGTAACGTACCTATAGCTATGTAACGAACCGCCTTTTTTCGGATATATTTTGTCAATGTTGTGGGTGGTTTGTCTTATCAATCTTATGAAAAACCATAATCATGTACTTTTGCTAGTTTTGCTTGAAGAACCGCACTGTTGTGATTGTGGTCCTTTTTTCGGAGCGATGGTATTATTGCTCCCGGATCTGGTGGGGGAAAAAACATATGCATGTAACAGTTAAATGTGCTATCTGTTAGTATCGGCATAGCTTTTTGTCAGCAAGCATGCTTGTTGGATTATGATCCTGTTCTCTTGTGCACGGGAATATCTTGAGTCCATACTCATAAATATATATATGTGTCTGTTTAAACCAAGTGTGTACTTACAGCAACTGTGGGTGAAAGTTGTTGGTAGTGAAAAGACATATCCATGAGATACCCTTTTTCTCCTTGTAACTATTTCCCTTTTACTAACCTCGCGACGAACTATATGCAAGCATAGGTAGAACGTGTTTACCTTGACATGCACACACCAGCTGACTGTTTGGGAAGAACTATACCTGTGAGTTCTTGGAAAAACGGAGGGGTGTTTGTGCGGTAAAAATACGTTATTCATTGACATCTTATCAAAACACAAAGACACCTATCGCAAAAATTAAAATAACTGTATACATGTATTTGTAAAATGTTAGTAACTGCTACAAGAGGTTTTTCGTATCTCGGAAAAAGACGTAATTTTTTCTGTGAAAAAAGTAAGTACATGTACTTTTTTTCTTTTTTTTCCATCAAGTTCAAAAGATATCAATGTTTTGCTGTGTGTTCGGTTGCTTTCCCTGTTGACGATGAAGAGTCATTTGTGTGTAACAATGGTTGTCAATTGTGCCACCCATCTGCGTGCGTACGTGTGTGCGTGGGTGTGTGTGGGTGTGTGTGTTTGTGTGTGTGCGTCACTGTGTATATGTGCGTAAGCATATGCGTGCGTGCGTGCGTGCGTGTGTCCGTGTGTGTGCATGCGTGTGTGTATTCTTATTCTTTCTGCTACAGTGGTATCATTCTTTAGTTGTCCAGTCACACCAACGTCGATTTCGTATTGTTTTGTTTCCTGCGTCTGACTGCTTGTGAGGAACAGACAGTGAAATAAATCATCCATCGTTGTGAATAATGCTGACAAACACCAGATTCCAATCACTACGGGATGAAGTCACCAACAACATTTTCCTTGGCCAGTCACGAACGACGGTTTACCGCGGTATTATTTGGAGGACCCTCGACAGTTAGCCCAAATCCCTCTCGTTTATCCATGTTTTGGGTGGGTTCTTTTTTTCGTTTTTTTTTCTTTTCTCTCTCTTTGCCCTCCTTTTCTTCGTATCGCTTCTTTCTGCCAATGTTCCATCCCCCAACACCACCCTCCCATCAACATCCCCATCGTACCCCCCCCCCCCCCCCTTCCCTCTTCTCTTCTCTCCTTCCAACTCTAGCCCACTTTCCCGAAAAACAGCAAGAAAGCAAATCCCAAAGGTTTACACGCCGAGGAAAGCAAGGTTGCTGGAAAAGCGCGCGCAGTGATTCGAGATTTTCTCTCACATTGACCGGGCAATTCACCGCCGGCTGCAAATGTCAGTTTAATCAGATTTCTTTTCAGCCCTCGCCGCCCAAAATGAGTGACAAAAAATAGCCACCGGCCTCTCCTTCCTAGCGATGCCTGTATGTTCCAGACCCAATAATACAGTAGCCCCGGGAACATAACTTAGCCCTGAGTGTCTGAACGAGCCGTGGCTTATGGCTGCTGTACTAATTGTTGGCGTTATTGGAGGGACGAGGCGCCGGGAACACCCAGCAGAGAAAGACAAGACGAGGAGCAAGCACTGGAGCTGCTGAAGAACGAGAGGAAGATTAGAGGATGAAGATTGGCTGGAAGAAATGAATGAGGTGTTAAAAAAGTAAAAGTGAGCCCAAGATTGATAATAACGCTCGGAAGAGGGGAAAGCATTTGCAAACACACACACACACACACACACACACACACACACACACACACATACACACGCACACACGCACACACACGCACGCACGCACGCACGCACGCACGCACACACACACACACGCACACCACACACACATACACACACACGCACGCACGCACGCACGCACACACACACGCACACACACACACACACACGCACGCACGCACACACACACACACACACACACACACACACACACACACACACACACGCGCACGCACGCACGCACACACACACACACATACGCACACACACACGCACGCGCACGCACACACACACACACACACGCACGCACGCACACACACACACACACACACGCTCAAACACGCACACCCCCCACGCACACACATACACACACACACACACACACACACACACACACACACACATACACACACACAAAGTGTTAAATGGACTCAATTTCTTCTGCCAGACGTAGGAGATTGTGATACAGCCGGACAAAGTCGGAGGCATAAACGGTAACTCAAAAATTGGTAATTATGCTACGCGTATGCCGTCTGAATACTACAGTGTAGACAAAGCGCACAACAGTTGTGCGAGTGGTTTCCCCTGGCATTGCCTGCACAAGCCTCACAAATAACATTTACTTATCAACTCAGAAAAAGACAGATGCATGCGGATGGTTTAAAAACGACTGGAGCCAACCAGAAGACAGCATCAAACTCAGAGAGATAGCAGTTCCTTAAAAAGAACATCTGAGGAAGAAAAAAAGAAAAAAAGAAAGAAAGAAAAAAAATGGAAAAAAACAGAAAGAAAGATACTAAATAAGCAAGAAAAAGAAAGAAAATTAAGAACAGTTTAGAAAATCACAAGACTGAGTCAAAACAACTATTGCCACACTGACAGTCTGTCTCTCTCCAGGTGGCTGAGACTGGCGACTGAACCTTCTCTGTCTCCTTGCTTCTTTTCACTCAGTATTCTTTTTCCTAAACAAAACTCGGGAATCTTCTCGTCAGGAATTGGTGAGATTTGTACAGAAAGAAAAAGAAAGAAAGTTTTAAATCAAATACAAGAAAACGAAAACGTGAAAATAAACACGGGATTGAACAAGACACTGGTTTTAGAAGGGCAATATTATCGGCTTGAGATACAAAGAAGTGTGTGGGAGATGGCTGGGTGAGATTGAGATACAAAGAAGTGTGTGGGAGATGGCTGGGTGAGATTGAGATACAAAGAAGTGTGTGGGAGATGGCTGGGTGAGATTGAGATACAAAGAAGTGTGTGGGAGATGGCTGGGTGAGATTGAGATACAAAGAAGTGTGTGGGAGATGGCTGGGTGAGATTGATATACAAAGAAGTGTGTGGGCAGATGGCTGGGTGAGATTGAGATACAAAGAAGTGTGTGGGAGATGGCTGGGTGAGATTGAGATACAAAGAAGTGTGTGGGCAGATGGGTGGGTGAGATTGAGATACAAAGAAGTGTGTGGGAGATGGCTGGGTGAGATTGAGATACAAAGAAGTGTGTGGGCAGATGGCTGGGTGAGATTGAGATACAAAGAAGTGTGTGGGAGATGGCTGGGTGAGATTGAGATACAAAGAAGTGTGTGGGCAGATGGCTGGGTGAGATTGAGATACAAAGAAGTGTGTGGGAGATGGCTGGGTGAGATTGAGAGAGTTGAGGTCCTTTCTGGCACTGGGAAAAGAAATGCAGTGACATATACTGACAATTTGTTTTCTGTCAATTCTCTATTCGTAGAGGGCAATTTGTTTTCACAAATGTCTATTTCAGCAAATAATGATGAACTGTATTTTCCATTCCGCACGCATATGCTACTTTTCAATAATTGGCCAACACAGCAAGACGTCCTTAAAAAATTAAAGCATCAAATTAAGTGGGTGAATCTTACTTTGCAATCTCTACTTCGCGAAGGTGGCTACACCAAGCTTTGGTACTGAAGTTTTGGTCAAAAGACTTCTCGAAGCTGGCCACACCACGCTTTGGTACTGAAGTTTTGGTCAAAAGACTTGGCGAAGCTGGCCACACCACGCTTTGGTACTGAAGTTTTGGTCAAAAGACTTCTCGAAGCTGGCTACACCACGCTTTGGTACTGAAGTTTTGGTCAAAAGACTTCTCGAAGCTGGCTACACCACGCTTTGGTATTGAAGTTTTGGTCAAAAGACTTCTCGAAGCTGGCCACACCACGCTTTGGTACTGAGGTTTTGGTCAAAAGACTTCTCGAAGCTGGCTACACCACGCTTTGGTACTGAAGTTTTGGTCAAAAGACTTCTCGAAGCTGGCTACACCACGCTTTGGTACTGAAGTTTTGGTCAAAAGACTTGGCGAAGCTGGCCACACCACGCTTTGGTACTGAAGTTTTGGTCAAAAGACTTGGCGAAGCTGGCTACACCACGCTTTGGTACTGAAGTTTTGGTCAAAAGACTTCTCGAAGCTGGCTACACCACGCTTTGGTACTGAAGTTTTGGTCAAAAGACTTGGTGAAGCTGGCCACACCACGCTTTGGTACTGAAGTTTTGGTCAAAAGACTTGGCGAAGCTGGCCACACCACGCTTTGGTACTGAAGTTTTGGTCAAAAGACTTCTCGAAGCTGGCTACACCACGCTTTGGTATCGAAGTTTTGGTCAAAAGACTTCTCGAAGCTGGCCACACCACGCTTTGGTACTGAAGTTTTGGTCAAAAGACTTCGCGAAGGTGGCTACACCAAGCTTTGGTACTGAAGTTTTGGTCAAAAGACTTCTCGAAGTCGACTTTGGGCTCAATGACGGACCGCCTTAAGGACATCTACACACTACACACTACACACTACACACTACACACTACACACACACCACACACTTGGTGTATTGGGATTTCAACGAGAAGTGTCATCAGAAGAAGCACCATTCCCATTGCCACAAGCCGATGGAGAAGTCTAAACAGAGAAAAGGAAGATAGAATGTCGCCAATTCAAGGCTAGCGAAATCTTTTAGGGGTAATCTGAAACTTTAATGTCCAAACAAGACGAAAGAGGATGATAAAAAAGGCAGCTGATATAAAAAATAAATGAGAAATAATAGATACAAAGCATATTTTTTGAAATAAGCAGAGCAAATAATACTAAAGCAAAACAAAATAAATCGAGCACAATAAGAATAAAGCGTCACGTGACAGACTACAATATACCCCTCTTTTCACCGTTAACTTCATAATATCGTTTGCTTATAAATATGCCAGATTTCTCGTACAAATAAAGTTGTTCTTCCTTACACACTCAGAAATATTAATCGTCGTTGCTTGTTAGCAACATCAGCTGTCTGCAGTTCTGTTTACAAGACCGATAACTCAGAGCACAGAATAACAGGTTGTAAAAACATACCACTGCACACAAGCTTGTAACTCTTACATTGCTCTTGGATACACAAGGGTCTCATCCAATGTATTCCACTTAATTCCAAGTCCAGATTGCGCATATTGAACTGAAAAGCTCTCAGTTATGAAATGTCCATATTCTAGATGTGGGAATGAAATGCAGGGAGTCATATATATAGCATATATAACATATATATAGCATATAACATATATATAACATATATATATATAGAATATAACAGATATATAGCAGTCGGATCCTTGTATTACAACACTCTGAAATGGTGATGGGCCAAGCCGTGGTGTTGTTGCAAACTCCCTTTTCTTAGCGTCCAGACTGAGTTTCATTTTCAGTTCAATTTTATCAATCCTTCGTCTTGGCCTGAATGTGATGGAGGGAAATTTATTCCCCGACTGAGGGGACAACTGATACTCATCTGAGACACTACACTGTAACTACAAGACGGACGTGTGTCGGCAGCCAGCGTGTAACTTTCTGTCTCAAGTCTTTGCCGCATATGTGTAAATTCCCTGGTCTCCTCTGGCATTAAATTCTAGTAGGTAAGGGTGACATTTGGTTATTTCAAAGTTTGATTGTTCAGGTTTGTAATACTCCGCTGAGACGCTACACTGTCTCGACAGGACAGACATCTGTCAGTAGCCAGCCTATAACCTTCTCTGTCTCAAGTCATTGCCGCACATGTGTGATTCCCTGGTCTCCTCTGGCCTTAGATTCTAGTAGGTAAGGGTGACACATGGTTATTTGAAAGTTTGATTGTTCAGGTTTGAAAAACTCCGCTGAGATGCTACACTGTCACGACAAGACAGGCATTGTATCCAGCCGAACTGAAGTCGTTGCACGTGTGTACATTCCCTGGTGTCCTCTGGGCTTGCAAGGGTAACACGTGGTTATTTCAAAGTTTGGTTGTTTGAGGTTTGCATCACTCCATAACGACGTCTCACTGTCTCCGCACTGTCACAAGAATACAGACGTCTCACTGTCTCCGCACTGTCACAACAATACAGACGTCTCACTGTCTCCGCACTGTCACAACAATACAGACGTCTCACTGTCTCTCCACTGTCACAACAATACAGACGTCTCACTGTCTCTACACTGTCACAACAATACAGACGTCTCACTGTCTCTACACTGTCACAACAATACAGACGTCTCACTGTCTCTACACTGTCACAACAATACAGACGTCTCACTGTCTCTACACTGTCACAACAATACAGACGTCTCACTGTCTCTACACTGTCACAACAATACAGACGTCTCACTGTCTCCACACTGTCACAACAATACAGACGTCTCACTGTCTCCACACTGTCACAACAATACAGACGTCTCACTGTCTCCGCACTGTCACAACAATACAGACGTCTCACTGTCTCCACACTGTCACAACAATACAGACGTCTCACTGTCTCCACACTGTCACAACAATACAGACGTCTCACTGTCTCCACACTGTCACAACAATACAGACGTCTCACTGTCTCTACACTGTCACAACAATACAGACGCCTCACTGTCTCCACACTGTCACAACAATACAGACGCCTCACTGTCTCCACACTGTCACAACAATACAGACGTCTCACTGTCTCCACACTGTCACAACAATACAGACGTCTCACTGTCTCTACACTGTCACAACAATACAGACGTCTCACTGTCTCTACACTGTCACAACAATACAGACGTCTCACTGTCTCTACACTGTCACAACAATACAGACGTCTCACTGTCTCTACACTGTCACAACAATACAGACGTCTCACTGTCTCTACACTGTCACAACAATACAGACGTCTCACTGTCTCCACACTGTCACAACAATACAGACGTCTCACTGTCTCCACACTGTCACAACAATACAGACGTCTCACTGTCTCCACACTGTCACAACAATACAGACGTCTCACTGTCTCCACACTGTCACAACAATACAGACGTCTCACTGTCTCCACACTGTCACAACAATACAGACGTCTCACTGTCTCCGCACTGTCACAACAATACAGACGTCTCACTGTCTCCGCACTGTCACAACAATACAGACGTCTCACTGTCTCCACACTGTCACAACAATACAGACGTCTCACTGTCTCCACACTGTCACAACAATACAGACGTCTCACTGTCTCCACACTGTCACAACAATACAGACGTCTCACTGTCTCCACACTGTCACAACAATACAGACGTCTCACTGTCTCCACACTGTCACAACAATACAGACGTCTCACTGTCTCCACACTGTCACAACAATACAGACGTCTCACTGTCTCCACACTGTCACAACAATACAGACGTCTCACTGTCTCCACACTGTCACAACAATACAGATGTCTGCAGGATCCATTGTAACCAGCGTGTCATCTTCTCGGACTGAAGTCGGTGCACGTGTTTAAATTCCCTAGTCTCGGCTATGGGTTTGCATCCTCATTGGTAAGGGTATCATCAGATTATTTTGAGGGTTCGCCGCTTCAGCTTTGCAGAAGCATGACGATGATATGGTTTTACTGATGGCAACTGGTGAAAAACGTCCGCAGAGTTGTTCACGACACTGACTGGCCAGGAAGATGAAACTATTTTGCTCATAATCAGATTCAAGAGTTCGCAATGTCCGCAATTGCTGAGAAGGCACAATATGCTCTCAACAGTGACATTCGATGTCAGAAAATATTTGAAGTTTGCAGGTACTACTGATAAATATTCGTCTCTAATTCAGAATACGTTCAAAACGGTGCGTGCGTGAGAAGGCATGCGTGTCTGTGAGCGTATCTATGTTCGTGCGTGCGTGCTCGTTTCTGTGTGTGTGTTTGAGCGTGAACAGAGAGTTTCTAATGCCGCCATGCTTTTCAACACTCCACGCCCTCTTTCCCGGTCGGCGCTTCTTTCACGGACGACAACTCCCGGTGATCGAAGAGCGATCTTTGGAGAGAGTGGCGTCTCTTTGCAGAGAGGCATTTCGTGTTTTGCTTCATTGATCCCCGGCATCTGGCATTGGGAGGCACGGGGTTAAATCACCCGCCATTCACCCCCCCCCCCCCTTCCTGCCCCCACGCCAGCTTGCCTCGCACTTTCTTCACCATTTGGAGGTTTTGCCGTTTCAGCGATTAGAATTAGGGGCGAAGGATTTGCGTGGGTGCAGACATGAGTGTGGGATTGAGAGCTAAGGAAATGTACGTCATTTAAAGCAAGTATGCAATCGCTCTGCAACCCTCCTCCACACACACACACCCACACACACAAACGCACGCGCGCGCACACACAAACACACACGCACGCACGGCACACACAATGACACACACTGACACACACGCACACACACACAAACAGAAACAACACAATCACGGCACGCACAAACACACTCACTCACACAAACACACACACACCCACACACACACTCACTCACACACACACACACTCAACATACAAACACACACACACACACAAACACACACACACACACACACACACACACACACACACACACACACACACACACACACACACACACACACACACACACAAACAAACAGGTTCATCGTAAAGAAGACTGTTGTTGTTATCATCATCTATCAATCAATCAATCAATCAATGAGTCTTATATCGCGCATATTCCGTGGGTACAGTTCTAGGCGCTCTGCAGTGATGCCGTGTGAGATGAAATTTTATACGGCCAGTAGATTGCAGCCATTTCGGCGCATATTTACCTTTCACGGCCTATTATTCCAAGTCACACGGGTATAGGTAGACAATTATTAACTGTGCCTAAGCAATTTTGCCAGGAAAGACCCCTTTGTCAATCGTGGGATCTTTAACGTGCACACCCAATGTAGTGTACACGGGGGGAGGTTCGGACACAGAAGAGAGTCTGCACACAAAGTTGACCCTGTGAAATAAATTTCCGCCGAACCTGGGATCGAACTCACGCTGACAGCGGCCAACTGAATACAAATCCAGCGCGCTACCAACTGAGCTATATCATCTGTAGAACATCTTCATCTTTTCTCTGACATCGGTGTTGAGTGTTGTATTGTAAGCCGTTGGTGTATATATGTCTCTAACAGTCGAATTGTCGCGTGATCAAATTGTGCCAGGCAAGCTAAAGCAAAATAACAGACAGGAGACACGGACGAAGCAAGGCCGTGCACTGAATTGCCTAAACCAGGAAGGCCAGTCTAACCAAACACACGGAGAAAATGATGTTTCAATCAATATTTTGCTATTAAAGTTATTTTGTGGCGACCGCATTTTCAAAAAACAAATCTTATTTTGTGGACATTGCTCAAGTTGGAGACACTTGCAAGCTCAGCATTTAAAAGAGAGAGAGAGAGAGAGAGAGAGAGAGAGAGAGAGAGAGAGAGAGAGAGAGAGAGAGAGGTGAGAGAGAGATAGAAAGAGAGAGAGAAAGAGAGAGAGAGAGGGGGATCGGGAGAGAGAGAGAAAGAGAGAGAGGTGAGAGAGAGAGAGAGAGAAAGAGAGAGAGAGAGAGAAAGAAAGAGAGAGAGGTGAGATAGAGAAAGCAAGAGAGAGAGAGAGAGAGAAAGAAAGAGAGAGAGGTGAGATAGAGAAAGCAAGAGAGAGAGAGAGAGAAAGAGAGAGGGAGAAAGCGAGAGAAAGAGAGAGGTGGGAGAGAGAGAGCAAGAGACAGAGAGAGAGAGTGTGTGTGTGTGTGTGTGTGTGTGTGTGTGTGTGTGTGTGTGTGTGTGTGTGTGTGTGTGTGTGTGTGTGTGTGTGTGTGTGTGTGTGTGTGTGTGTGTGTGTAGCTATACGCATGTGCTTCTGTGTGCATCGAACCTTTAGCATGGAAGTCGACTCTTTAGACTAATTTTTACTTTGTTATTAAAACTATTAAAACAGTAGCATACACGTAAAATTCTAAATAATGTCTACCTAATCCATTACTCATAAAGATGCTTCTTGTTGTCACGCATAAAAAAAATGATCCAAATTTAAAAGGCTTTCAACCTTAATCCAAAACTGCACTTTCACAATTCCTTTGCCGCAAACACAGTGTCGTAGCTCCCGACTTGCACCAGCTAAGCAAGACATACAAAGCACATTGAACTAAATGCTGTCGAGATTATCAATCAAGACAAAGAGTACAACACAAAGAGGACTCACCGTTTGACTGAGCATCATCCTCATCGGACACCGCAGTGTTGAGGATGATGAGGATGATGAGGATGAAGACGAGGATCGTGGAGTGTGTATCCATCACTGACTTCATCACAGCACAGTGCCAAGCAAAAAAACTCCACGCGACTTGTTTCGCTTTCTCTCCCTCCCTTCCTGTGGCACGCGCTCCAGTCTCTCACTCAAGTGGCCAGGGCAAGGGGGAGAACTGCACCAACATCAAATTACCTCCCTTGCCGCTGCCCGCCAGCAGAAGGCTCGTTAGGGGTAATCGGGATTATTCCCCCTGATACCACAGGTGGCGCGGCGAGATTCCTAAAGGCAGCCATTTTGGGAGGGGAGAAAAAAGGACGGAGGGGGACACAGTGGTCGTTAGATTGGTGTCAGTGATGGCTTATTCCGGCACTGCCCTTCAGCCTCCAGCACTGACCCTGACCTCGGCACCTCATCACGAGGTGACCACTGCCCCAACAAACATCGTCAGGAAAGGAGGGGGTGGTTGTGGTGGGGGGGGGGGGGGGGAATGCACGACCAGGGGGAGATTTCTGTGTCCTCTGTCACTGGTCGTGATGAATAGTGTTCCTTGTTGTGATATATCTTTTATCAGAAACTAAATACTACTCTCTTGCCTTCAGAAACAAGAAGGGCAAAGCCCATACGACTCACATGCTTTACACATTTTTCCTACCAAATTCAAAATACATGTGACCTTGACCAGGTCATCCAAGGTCATGCAACACAAAGCTGTTAATTCAAGACATAGGAAGTACAATGGTGCTTATTGGCTCTTTCTACCATGAGATATGGTCACTTTTAGTGGTTCACTACCTTATTTTGGTCACATTTCATAAGGGTCAAAGTGACCTTGACCTTGATCATATGTGACCGAATGTGTCTCATGATGAAAGCATAACATGTGCCCCACATAATTTTTAAGTTTGAAACAGTTATCTTCCATAGTTCAGGGTCAAGGTCACTTCAAAATATGTATACAATCCAACTTTGAAGAGCTCCTGTGACCTTGACCGTGAAGCAAGGTAAACCAAACTGGTATCAAAAGATGGGGCTTACTTTGCCCTATATATCATATATAGGTGAGGTATTGAATCTCAAAAACTTCAGAGAAAATGGGAAAAATATGAAAAATAGCTGTTTTTTAGGCAACATTTATGGCCCCTGCGACCTTGACCTTGAAGCAAGGTCAAGATGCTATGTATGTTTTTTGGGGCCTTGTCATCATACACCATCTTGCCAAATTTGGTACTGATAGACTGAATAGTGTCCAAGAAATATCCAACGTTAAAGTTTTCCGGACGGACGGACGGACGTCCGGACGGACGGACGGACGGACGGACGGACGGACGACTCGGGTGAGTACATAGACTCACTTTTGCTTCGCATGTGAGTCAAAAAAGGCAAGTGACTCAAATAGGAAATACATACAGACAAAGACTGTGGGTGTTGATTGCCGGTTGTGATCCATGTCTCGACCTGTGTCGCTGCAGCAGCACACTCACCATAAAACCTCGCCGCATTATGGGACGCGGCATTGGACCTTTACAACATGAGACTGATGGCGTAAAATATCATCAATACGGAACAGAGTGCGGTCGCTGCATTGGACCTTTACAACATGAGACTGATGGCGTAAAATATCATCAATATGGAACAGAATGCAGTCGCTGCATTGGACCTTTACAACATGAGACTGATGGCGTAAAATATCATCAATATGGAACAGAGTGCGGTCGCTGCATTGGCCCTTTACAACATGAGACTGATGGCGTAAAATATCATCAATATGGAACAGAATGCGGTCGCTGCATTGGACCTTTACAACATGAGACTGATGGCGTAAAATATCATCAATATGGAACAGAGTGCGGTCGCTGCATTGGCCCTTTACAACATGAGACTGATGGCGTAAAATATCATCAATATGGAACAGAATGCGGTCGCTGCATTGGACCTTTACAACATGAGACTGATGGCGTAAAATATCATCAATATGGAACAGAATGCGGTCGCTGCATTGGCCCTTTACAACATGAGACTGATGGCGTAAAATATCATCAATATGGAACAGAGTGCGGTCGCTGCATTGGCCCTTTACAACATGAGACTGATGGCGTAAAATATCATCAATATGGAACAGAGTGCGGTCGCTGCATTGGACCTTTACAACATGAGACTGATGGCGTAAAATATCATCAATATGGAACAGAGTGCGGTCGCCAGATTAACGTCGCAGTAGTTGCTTCTGACGGCCTTCCTGATCCTGTCCTGCGATGCAGACCAATACACCGTCGACCATGTGTCAGATTTGACCAGTCTTAGCTGGACCAGTCCTTTCTCTTGACCGTTCGTGTTAGGTCAGCGTAGCGTACGGGGGGGGGGGGGGACAACTTCTTAGACCAGCAAAAGACAGTGGAAACACGCTGGATAGTGGTGCCCCCCTAACGTCTGAGGGGAAAATTGTGACCTTCCCCTAGTTTTCTTTTCTTTTTGTTGTTGTTGAATGTATTCCTTATCATACAACGTATCAGCCTCAAACAAAAAGTCATGTCATAATCCTGGACGATTTTTGTCCCCTCTTTTTTAGAGAAGGCAAGGGCATCAGCATTGTGTGCCGATGACCATTTAACTTCTCATTATGACAAAAGACCGTCAACAAAGTCAACATTTGTATCTATTTAACTGTTTTTCCTAGAGAAAATCGTCTGGAACAAAACATCTATCAGAATGTCTAAAACAATTCTGCAAAAGTTCAAATCATTCTGATGAATAATGTTGACATTATCTTGTCATCCGTAAACTAACTTGTTTCAATTCAACGCTTTGCTTATTTTTCCTTTAATAATATTTGTTAAAGTCAATCTAAGAGCCATTTTGGGGGGGACCATATTATACTATCATTCTACGTACATTGAAGCAAATGCACACCAAATTTTAACACAAACACTTCTGTTTTATGAATGTTGTGGTCAAATGACTTGGAAGTGAAAAACTATGTATTTGAAGGTAACTCCTGCCCTTAAATTGTACTTTGATATGATTATGCCATCGGCGTTTAGACCTCCAGCGAAGCAGTGTAGAACCAGAAGAGACGAAGAAGAAGGTCGCTTTGGGAGGAAATCTGTTGCTTTCCCTTCCCCTGATGATATATTAGCTCTGACCTCAACACCTCATTGTGATTTCACCCCTCACCTCTCATACATCATGAACCACGTAGACACGGATGACGAAATGCTTGCACGGCGGGGGGAGGGGGGGGGTGGTTGCAGGTGTTGTCTGAAACAGAGGGAGTGAGGGAGAGAGAAAGACATTAGGAAAGTGGTGAGAGAGAGAAAGACAGAGAGAAGGTGCGAGAGATAGAGATGGAGAGACCGAAAGAGAGAGAGATCATGATGATGAGAGAGAGAGAGAGAGAGAGAGAGAGAGAGAGAGAGCGCGAGACCGAGAGAGAGAGAGAGAGAGAGAGAGAGAGAGTGTGTGTGAGAGAGAGGTATGATGATGAGAGAGAGAGAGATGATGATGATGAGAGAGAGAGAGAGATTATCATGAGAGAGAGACTCAGACTCAGACTCAGACTCAAAACTGTATTACAAAAGGATAAAGGTTTTAGGCAAAGCCTATTCTTCCAACCTGTCCTTTATACAACACATAAAGACAGACGCACATTACAAATATAAATTCAATCATATAAAATACAGAAATACATTGTATGAAATGCAACACAATGTGCATTTAAGGAATTACGTAAGGAGAACTCAACAATTACAACATTACATTGACATAGTTATACCTTTCATTTGGGAATAAAGTTGCTCCGATCAGCTACACATCCGTTAACACTAGTGAAAAATGTTTAACAAAATAACAATCGAACAAGACATTTCATTCACGAATGATGTGTGAGCGTGACTGTCTCTTAAACATTTTCACTGAAGTTGCATTTCTTATCTGTTGGGGGAAGGAGTTCCAGAGAAACACTCCCAAGAGGGCTAAGCTCGATTTGTAGAGGTCTGTGCGAGGTATAGGAGGGATGATTTTTTTGGACCCATACCTTTTGTGGCATGCTTGAAATGTGATTGCAAATATTTAGGACAGTCGTCATTTAGAATGTTATACATGAACACAGCCTTGCTTAACGTCAACTGATCTTTCAAGGGGAGGAAATTCAAGAGCTTTAGTTTATCATCCGTGGACCTATTCAAATCATGCAGAATAAGTTTTGCAGCTCGGCGATGCAGGGCATTGAGTCTTTTTAAATGAACATCACTGCAGTTATCCCAAAGTGTCGATGCGAAGTTTATATGAGGCATTATGTGGGCGTAACAGAACATTTTGCGTGCTGCAGAATCTGCGTAATGTCTTAATTTTGATAACAGGTACACATTTTTATATACTAGTTTGCAAATATTACTCAAATGAGTTTGCCATTTCAACTCTTGATCAATGGTAACACCCAATAATCTATGTTCCCCAACTTGCTGCACTTGAGTTGAACCAACTGACAGTTGTAATTGTAAAGGACTTAATTGGTGTTTTTGTCTCGTGGTTATCACCATACTCTTTGTTTTAGTCGGATGAATGATCATTGAATTAGAAACGTACCACTCAGGGATTTCATCCACACTTGTTTGAAGAGAAGAGTTGACGGATTCCAAAGACTTTTGACTGGTGTGAACAGAAGAGTCATCCGCGAAGAACTCACATCTAACTTTTTCATCGGATACATGAAGGGGTAAATCATTTATATAAATACAGAACAAGGTAGGTCCTAACACAGACCCTTGAGGGACACCACTCCTGACAAACTCGTTTAACGAAGTTTTACAGGTAATGAATACATACTGTTTCCGTTTTGAAAGATACGATTCAAAAAAGGCACAGGCTGAATCGTCTTTTAAATAGCACTTTAATTTCTTTAGTAGAAGTGAGTGATCTACTAGGTCAAAGGCTTTCTTAAAGTCCAAAAACAACGCTCCCGTTATTTCTGCTTTGTTTATGGCATATGTAAAATTGTATTTTCTTCTAGATTCTGTAAAAATATGGACTCTTAGAATTATTCAGAGGTGTAATTTACATTGACTACTCTAAGTCGGCAGACATCAAAGGAACCGTCATTATGCACCCCATCCTCTCTCCTGCTTGAAGTACTACCCCTCTGCCGTCACCCACCCCATCTCAGCAACCCACCCCACCTTATCTTCTGTTGTTGTGGGTCAGCTACAAGAAACAATATGACACCCATTCCCGCTTTGCTCAACCCCTCCCATACCTTTATTGTTTTGGGATAGCTTTAAGATGATACCAACATAGTACACCCTCCTCTTTCTCATTGACCCAGACTACCTCCCCCCCCCCCCCCTTCACTACCGTGTATCGCTGTGGTCAAGATTATGCCCATTGGTATGTAGTATCATGGCCCTAACCCTAACCCTAACCCTAACCTCCTGGCTAGACTGACTTTTCTGGCAAAGTTGTTGCTCAAAGTGACATCCAGTTACGATCCCTTCTAGAACGAATGCTACTACAGGCCAACTCTTAGGAGAGTTGCAGCTTAAAAATAATAATATACAAGTATTGTATAGTCATATTAAAACAACTACGTACCACTACTGACTTCAGAGCTTACTTGCTTATTGCTGTTTGTCATGACAACTTTTCTTTTTTGTTTGTGTGCGTTTTTAAATAAAAAGAAGTAAAGGTAGCCACTGGGCAAGCTCACTTTTCTGAATGTGTGGCATATTTAAGATGAACAAAGTTGGCAGACAACTTCAGTTCATAAAATCAAAAGTTTATCCCTTAATTGCTACTGCTGCATAGCTGTGCCTCATTTATATATTTACTAGAATGAATACCCGCTTCGCCGGGTAGCCGGCTTCGCCGGGAAGAAGTACTTAGAGCCGTACGCCGGCTTCGCCGGGTCCGAACAATGGACCCGCCAAGCTTAGGTCCCTCCCAGATTCGTGGAATGGGAACAGCACGATAATGATTCAGTGGCCATAATGCCATTCCTGACCATATCGAGTCCCATCCTTGTCGACGAATGTAACCGTATTAATCACCTTTGGAGGCGAACTCCACTCAAACAGGACTGAGCAAGTTATGGCTTTTCAAAGGAAGGCCAGTACATAAAATTACACAAAAGCCGCCAGACCACATCACAAACAGAACTGAACAATGCACAGGTGTTGCTCACATAGAGACACACACACACACACACACACACACACACATAAAAAAAACACAGAGAAGCCGTATCTATAGAGAGATAGATGACAGTGTATTTTTCGCGTGGCTATAAATTGATTCGACCTTTGCACTTTTACAGTGAGGATAATTTACGGGTCCAATTTACGTTCTGGACACTGCGTTGACCTTCTAAAAATAGTAACAGTAACAGAACGCCGGGAATATCCGAAGACGCTCCACTCACACAAAAGTGCACCATACGAAGGAAGGGAGGTAAACGCTGAAAACCTGGAGAATATGAGAAGATAAGGAAGAGTTACTTATAATGGTGAAATGAACACAAAAACCAAAATCGATTCAGCGCTGCGCGCTGAGAGCACGTGTTGAAATATCTCATCGATGATATTGTGTCCGGGGTGTAGCTGAATACGGTGTCCAAATTTGAAAAAGATCCACCGAGAACTTTGGCTTTGGTGTGTCGGTATGGGGGCCCGGGTAGCTGAGGTGGAACCAAAATAGCTGAGGTGGAACCAAAATCGGTTCCGCGCTGCGCGCTGAGAGCACGTGTTGAAATATCGACCAGGTTGTGTCGTGTCCCGGGTCTACCTGAATATGCCCACCAAATTTGAAGCAGATCCATCGAGAATTTTGGCCGTGCATGGCGAATACACAAATACACAAACACACAAATACACAGATACACAAACACACAGACACACACACAGACACAAGTCGTATATATATATAGAAGATCAGCTGCAAGCAGAACGAGACTGAGGATATGTATTAGATTTTTTTAATGCTGTTGTTTTCAAAGAGAAGTTCATCCTCAAAGGGTGTAAAATTATGAAGTTGAACCTGCTGCTCAATTATCTAGAACTTTCTCAAGGATGGTAGGTAACTCATGGCATATGAACCAAATTTGAAATTTGATTCTAAGGTTTTAAATTGTCTCACAACAACCTGTTGTTAAATTTATGTTTAAGCAACTTCACAACAAAAAACTTGTGGAATATTCAGGAACTTTGAAGGAGGTAACTCTAGCTTGCTATCATGACCAACTGGCGAATGCTTGTGTGATTAACCGTTCTCACTTGTCAAAATTACGTTAGCACTTTTTGTCTTTTATGAGTCATTCTTTCATGAATTTACAAAACTCCAATGTTGGGTCTTCTTACACCTGGGCAAAGCCGGGTCCTGACTGCTAGTCAGACAAGCAGACAAACACAGGCAGACAAAGACGAACGCAAGATTGGAAGACACAGACAAAAACCCGCGTCAAGATTGTTCAGGTCTATGTGCACCTTTGAAAATTGTCTGAAAATAAATATAACAGCAATGTCTCTTGTATCACGATTTCTTTCTTCTACACAACTCGTGCGTAACACCTGGGGTCCCAAATCACAGCACGCAGTCTCAGCTTTCATCCGTTGCAGGTAAGACGTACAGACATTTAATTTTGCTGTAGACAGCCTGGCACCTAACAATCCGCTGAAAACGTAACATTTGCTTTGATGGGTCATGGGATATGTACGTTACACCTCCGATTCATCCATGAAATCGCGTTGTAAACTAGTTTTATTATAAACAAAATCATTGAAAATACATGTACATTGTACTAATTTGCAACACAAACTGAACATCCTAATGGGTAAAGCTTAGCTTCTGGTAATGTATGCCTAAATATGAAGTGGGTACTCTAATATTTTGCTGGTAAGCAACTTGCATCAGCGTGCTTCATTTATTTTGCGAGAATCATTCTGCCTCAACATGTCTAGACAAAAAGCAGGACAAAAAGCAAGCAAGGAAAGCTATTACAGTCCGCTGTCTACACTGCTTTTTCCACACCCAAAAAGCTAAACATTTAATTGTTAGGTTAAGATGTTCGGGTAATGTGGATGTGTGGCTTTGTTAAAAAAGATATGAAAGTACAGTAAATGCATAACTCTGTGTATAAGTTGTGGTCAGTAACTTATTTTTGATTAGGGCCGTTGATACGTTGGCTAGTGAAATATTTCCTTTGGCTAGGAAAATGTCAGAGGCACTAGGCACTAGCCAAAGGCTAGTGCAGCATATGTGGGACTTTCAGGGTTGCAGTGGCTAAACTATTTTTTACCAGTTTTAACAAATCTCTTTTCCACAATCCCCATCACTGTGATAAATCTCCTTCACAAAAATGCTGTGTTTAAGTACTAAGCGATTGGTCACCGGACATACATATGTACCTGTATTCTCCATCTTCCTTGGGTGTTGATATATTATGTTCCTTTGGTTTTCGGTATGTAGAATATACACATAACAAAGACACCCAATATACACATAACAAAGACACCCAATATACACATAACAAAGACACCCAATAGACACATAACAAAGACACCCAATATACACATAACAAAGACACCCAATATACACATAACAAAGACACCCAATATACACATAACAAAGACACCCAATATACACATAACAAAGACACCCAATATACACATACCAAAGACACCCAATATACACATAACAAAGACACCCAATAGACACATAACAAAGACACCCAATATACACATAACAAAGACACCCAATATACACATAACAAAGACACCCAATATACACATAACAAAGACACCCAATATACACATAACAAAGACACCCAATATACACATAACAAAGACACCCAATAAACAAACAATAAAGACAGGTGATCAGTTGTCACTGAATGTTGCTTCTTGTAATCTGGCGGGCAGCGAAATGACACGAGTCTCACGACCTTGTTCACAAAACATTCTGCACAGAAACTGGCATTTCATTGCGTGGTTCTGGACCTATTCACAGCATATCTTCATTCTCAATTAATCATCTCGGTTACCTCGCAGGGTATTAGACTTCATTGAAATCTGCAGATATGTATATGAACAATCCGCTGTGTTAGGAACGCGTTATATTACCAACACGCGGCTTTGACACAAAGTGAATACGCACTCCAAGTCAGTATCAAGTATTTTGTACACGAAAACGACCGAGCCACAGGTTGGCAATGTGCCATGGTTGTGGAAACAAAACACCAGGTGTGTCAGCGAAGGGAGGGGGGGGGGTATACACCGGTGTCTGGACACCCTACACCTCTTTACTATAACAAAACTCGCAGTAACAAATATTTCAACGTACATGTGTATGTGTATTACCTGTGTTCAGTTGGAATAAGAAAGCTGCATCTATTTCTTGCCTAACAATGAGCAAAACGATTTTGCGTGTTTCCGAACCCAAAATAAACTTAATATTCGGTCGTGCCAAAAAGTGTTTCAAACGTTCTCAAAGTCACACAAACTACATGCCAGAAACCAAACAGCCTATAAGAGGCAAGTAGCATAAACACAATGATGAACGTTATTTGCTCTTTATAGGTGTGCTACCTAAGGAGCCGTTTTGTGAAAGGTTTCTATCGAACTGAACCTTTCAACTGTTCAGGGGACACTGACTGTGATCAGAAGTTCATTAATTAGAAGTGATCAACCTAAATTACCTGCAATCGACGTACGGTGATACAAGCGCCCTTTGGACTTTTTCCGAAAGCCGATGTGACAACACACAAAAAAGGTTATTCTGGGGAATCTTTCACTGGGAAAACTCGATAATTATGCAACCCTTTGATTAATTCGATTTTCCATACACCACTCAAAAGTTTTGCAATTAAGAAAACGGAATACAATACTGGAAACAGGAGCTCAGTAAGGAAAGATAAAGTTAAAAGATCATCAGCTTGAAAGTGGTGCAGAACTATGCTAATTCATTAAAGGCATTGTATTCGGCAATCGTTTGTTTTACGACCCTCTCCTGTGTCGAATAGTCCCGACCTCCGTTCGTATTCAGATTAATTCAGTGCTGGTGGGCACGCATTCGCCTGGACAGATGAAAGTCGTTGCATTTAGCAATTCAAATCTGTAATACTGCGATTACACATCCATTCCGTGATGCGGTGCGATGTTAAATCGGATTAGGCAGCGTAAACAAGCACACCATCCTATACGCTGTATCAAAAGACCACCCAAAACAGTATTTTGATTTGAATGATCGAACGTTTAAACGATTATTCCAAGACCATCCTCGTGTGTGGTGTCATTAATTCAAACCGAACTCTGTAGTTCTTTATGCGAATTCGAGTCTGTACCTCTAACAACATCCACTCTTCTCAGGGCCAGAGAGGAGGACGGACATTTAAACAAAGCCGAGGTGCAGCGGGAGAACTAATGAAGAAATCACTGTGTCGAATCATAAACCAAACATTTAAGGTATTCCTGGTGAATGGTGACATTATTACAACCCCCAACCTAAACTGTTTAGCTCTTAGGCTAATTATCCCACATACGTGAGAGACACTCGTGAGATAATAATCGTTCAAATCACACGTGTGTATATCATGTAAATGAGGTCATGTCAAGCAAGTCTGGCAGGGACCTGTTTTTCCACTGCTAATAATGTCTACGTCACCGAAACAAACGTCATTATAGAAAAAAAATGCGCTCGCTAATTACCCTCGATGAAATGTTAGTACTAACACGTCACGCCACACTTTCAGAGTGACGTTTCTTTACTTTGAGGTAATAGATTGCACGAGTCTTTAGAAGAGATCGAGGTTCCAAAACAAGCGTCTACAATTTAGCTGCCTCGACTGCAGGACATGTTCAGTAAAATACACGTAAGTACAGTATGTAGGATAAACAGAATACTACATGGCTTGCTGTTTCGTACGAGATTTACACTCGTTGCTTTTTCAAATAGTGAACAGCTCGCTTTCGCTCGCAGTTCAATCTTTTTTTTAAACTCGTGTAAATCTCGTACAACACAGCAAGCCATGTAGTATTCTCTATATAGACAGTGCATTTGTCCATTATATATATCTTTAAGACCAGTGAGTGTTGCCCGAACAAGCGTGCTGCCATGTAAAGCAAAACGCCGGCAGGTTGTACGTGTTGCGCCGTTTGCAGACACGGGGTGTGTGAAAGCGCTCTCATTAACAACATACCTCTTGGGTTCTTCAGCAAGAGGCTTTGTACCCATGATATGCAGTTTCCTGCTTTCTGGCGTTAGTACTGATTTCGTTCTTTGCTTTTATCCCCAGTTTTACTGCTGAAGGAAGAATATACCGAAAATGTCTAATAACGAAAAACCATTTTTCTTGATTTTGATGCCTTAGTCTGGGGACAGCCAGTAACTAAGCTTCCAAATTCTTTTGCTTGATTTTGTACAAGTGAGAAAAAGAAGAAAAAAATGTCATTGTGAGATTTTATGAAATGAAACGGCAATTGAGTTATGAAAAATTACGTGTTTTGCCTTTGTCTGGAGTCTGGACTCAAAGTCTACACTGGTCCATGTAGAGAATCATGTTGTGTTCAGTGTGTTGGGCAAGCCAGCACCGATTCAACCAGACCCTGCCAAACTTGCTTTGGCTCCAATCGGTGGGCTTTTTCTTCAGTTATGTTCAGGGTAAACCAAAAGCAATGCCTCCCACTAAAATGCTAATTACTCCTTCATTTGGTCAGCGAATTACTTCACACGTGGTGTTCATTGGTTTGAGATGTAAGATAACAATTTCAAAACGTTTCAAGTATGTAGGTCAAGGGTAAGAATGTTTTTCAATTCGGAGAATGCCTCAAAAGTAGGAGGTTTGGCACTGAGAAGTGACTACATTCATCCAACTTGAACCCCCAGACTCCTTGGAATTTCTGTTTCAACTTATATATTATCTGAAGATGGTTTGTGTATGTAAGGCCCTTCAGAAAAAAACGTTAACAATCTGGAGTGCTAAAAACGAATAATTTGAGCTACTACTCAGTACCAAATATTTGTGAGTCAATCCCTGGAATTTGGATTTCTTTTATCCGAAAGAGCATACAAGTCAGAACATTTAACGTACAAATTCCAAACTGTGTACACTTATTATCCTGCATCTCAAGCCAATGTACACCAAATATGAAGTCAATTGCCAAACTCATTTAGGAGTTATAAGCATTTCAATGGGTGGCTTTTTTGGGGGGGTCACCCTGTATATTGACTGTGTTGAATCCAAACAAAACGTATATCCTCTCACACAACAATCGACAGAAAGACGCATGGTACCCCACAGCTCGCAAAGCTGAATGCTCAATGAAGCACACCTGAGAGCGACTGTTCAAGGCGTGCTTTGTGCGTGACAGAAAAAAATCAGCCAAACAACACCATTCAATGACTGGCCCAGAAATCACAAAAACTGTCGAATAACATCTTCTGTTAAATAGCGTGCCAGGCAGCGACGTTAAATGGCTTTTAGGGCATAGACAGTTTGAATGAAATAACACGACCATGAATGTTGTAGTTGGGGTACAGGTTGTTGTAATAATGTGTTTGACGAATCTGTGTTCGTGATAATTTGAAAACCAAGTTTCCTTGTTTTTGTCTGTGTCACAGGTCAGTTTTCGTCAGCCTGTTTCTTTCTGCGTGCGCCTTCCAAAGGAAGTTTATGGAAGGAAAACACGCCGCCTTTTCGTATTAGCTAAAGAAACAGGTACTGCCTGGACTTTACTTTCCTTCACTCTTTCCCATGCTCTCGAAGTAGCGGAGAAAGGTCAACATTGGTTTACATAATTTAATACATGGATAGTGTTAATAAAATTCTTGCAATGCAGCACACATTAATCAGGTTAGTCTATATTTTTGCTAAATATCAGCATCGTACTAAATGTATCACACACTGTTCAAGCTAGGTCATGTTACTTGGCTCACAGCACACACTGATCAAATGTCTATTGCTGCTGGATTTCAATTCTGTCATGGTAATCTAACGTGACTCCGCCGCTGCAAACGTTCTTCAAAATTTTTCCTTTGGAGGACATCAAAACAAAAGGAATACACATAATGTTTATGAAGTTTTGACTTAGCTCGATGTCATTGAAAAGGTACTCGAGTCGAGATGACTTGTAGCACTTGACTGGTCTAGAAGACCGCGCTCCTGGTTTGGTTCGTCACTCTTCTTCTCAAGACACCATCATCAAGTTAATAGCAGAAGTAGTCTGGTTACATCTCTCTCCACAATTACGGCAACATGAGGAGAGGAAGATAAATGAATCATTGGACCGTGGGTTCCTGAAACAGATCAAAGGGCCATATGTGTTACCTACACAGCCTGTCTGAAAGACTTGGTTTGTTCATATTTTATTATCGTTCTCATTCTATTACTGCGTTTCGGAAAATGGGGATTTGGCAACAGCGCACATTCAAAACGTACACAACTTGACAACAACACAATGTAAATGACTGACACGATACACTCATCTCCGCCCAGATCCCGTGGAACGATTGTCGATGCAATAATCACAGTCACTTACCTTCAAAGACAGGGGAACGGCTTTTCCTCCACGCGTTCTTCGTTCCGTGGGCTTGCGGAAAACGACCCTCTCGTGAAACGATTTTTGTTTACGTCAGTACACTTGGATACGTCACATGAATACGTCACTTGGATACGTCGTGTAATGCGCGAGTAGTCTCGGTTGCCTATTCTATTCTTGACAGGTTCGCGCCTCATAATAATAATTCATGACAGTCTGTACGTTGTACTTTCTGTGATGGGTTTTAGAACTTTCAGGAAGGTTGCAATACATTTGAAGAAAAGCATGAGTGTAACTTTCAGACATTTTTCGTGAAGAATCTATTGACTCTATGCATAAGGTCCTGCAAGCTTCAAAGCAGTCCATTTGGTCATTGCTACAAAGCAGTCCATTTGGTCATTGCTACAAAGCAGTCCATTTGGTCATTGCTACAAAGCAGTCCATTTGGTCATTGCTACAAAGCAGTCCATTTGGTCATTGCTACAAAGCAGTCCATTTGGTCATTGCTACAAAGCAGTCCATTTGGTCATTGCTACAAAGCAGTCCATTTGGTCATTGCTACAAAGCAGTCCATTTGGTCATTGCTACAAAGCAGTCCATTTGGTCATTGCTACAAGATAGCGCTTGTTGTCAATCCTCGTCAAATTGATGCAAACAGCACCCTTTTCGGCCAATTTCAGGGTTGACACCTGCATCAGTTGGAATGGCTTAATCAATCAATCAATCAATGACGCTTATATCGCGCATATTCCGTGGGTACAGTTCTATGCGCTCTGCAGTGATGCCGTGTGAGATGAAATTTTATACGGCCAGTAGATTGCAGCCATTTCGGCGCATATTTACCTTTCACGGCCTATTATTCCAAGTCACACGGGTATAGGTAGACAATTATTAACTGTGCCTAAGCAATTTTGCCAGGAAAGACCCTTTTGTCAATCGTGGGACCTTTAACGTGCACACCCAATGTAGTGTAGCACGGGGGGAGGGTTCGGACACCGAAGAGAGTCTGCACACAAAGTTGACTCTGAAATAAATTTCCGCCGAACCTGGGATCGAACTCACGCTGACAGCGGCCAACTGAATGCAAATCCAGCGCGCTACCAACTGAGCTATATCCCCGCTTAACACAAGAAGGAAGCAAGATAGCCATACCAACCTGTTCTGGGGAGTTCATTGATTGGACTTTCTTTTCCGTGTCCACAAATGGCTGACTTTTGTCTATTCTGAATTTGTGTCGATTCGTGCATTGGTAGCTTATCGGGTCGATTGTTCGTGGTAACTTTACTTGAGCAGGTGCAATGTGACCATGTGAAAATAATCTCTTATCAGGAAGATAGCCGCGTCAGTGTCCTTAAACGCATTTAATTACATGAGTATGAATTGTTCAGTTGAGTTACAATAAGTGTCACAATATTTCCCAATAATTAAGTACACGTAAAGTCGGAAAAAACGCATCTGAGTAAGCCATGAGTTGATATTGTTACAAAAACCCTATCAAAATATTCACTTGCATATATACATGTAGAATGGTCCCGCACTAACGCGGAAATTTC
>NC_090252.1:69633884-69648884 GCF_037325665.1 Littorina saxatilis
CCGCCAATTATCAGCAGTCCGGAGGTGTAAAAATCCCTGTACTGCAGTCAGGTTTTTCAAAACATCTCGAGCACGCTCTACGCCTCTGACAGGCTGTATCCCACAATCGGGACAAACGACCAACTTGGATGTGTATGCCATGCGCACAATATGATACCCCTTGCCTTTAAAAATCAGCGGTCACGAGTTCATCAGAGTTCAGAATTTGTTGTGTAAAAGATAGCCGCTGTCAGCTAGCCATTCGTGGCTCAGGTGATTGTATTTAATACAAATTTAAAAAAAGGTTTCTTATGTAGCGCACGCCGCACAGCATACACATCACAGTCAGTCGCTTGTCCTGATCGCAGGATAGCGTGAAACATGCTCCGGGAGACTGACAATAATCCTTACATAGTTATTTAAGAAATTGTGTATTGGTACAGCATGTTATGCATGTACTAAGATAGCTATTTGTAAATATTTGGTAGATATATATGGTGGTGTCCCGAATTGCTCCCTCCCAATTTGCCCCATCCCATATGGTCCCCAATTATTCTTGCATTTTGCTGTGAGTAACATAACGTGTGCAAAGGCATTTGTCTGAAGCGCATTTCCAAAAAGACCCCCCGCGGGTTAGGGGGAAGAATTTACCCGATGCTCCCCAGCATGTCGTAAGAGGCGACTAACGGATTCTGTTTCTCCTTTTACCCTTGTTAAGTGTTTCTTATATAGTCAATGTTTGTAAAGATTTTAGTCAAGCAGTATGTAAGAAATGTTAAGTCCTTTGTACTGGAAACTTGCATTCTCCCAGTAAGGTAGTATATTGTACTACGTTGCAAGCCCCTGGAGCAATTTTTTTATTAGTGCTTTTGTGAACAAGAAACAATTAACAAGTGGCTCTATCCCAACTCCCCCCCCCCCTTTCCCTGTCGCGATATAACCTTCGTTAAACACCAATTAAAGAAAGAATTTCCAAAAAGCATAGTTACCATTTGTTTTTTTAAATCTGAATTCGTGACTGTTGTTCTTGAATACTCTTTCGTTTAGGTTTCCAAAATGCTGATTTAAAGGGGAAGGATAGTTGAAACTGTAACCGTTCACATTTTGCTCCCAGATTTGCAGTTGTTGTTTTTACTAGGAGTTTGGACGGGCTCGGTGTTCTTGTGGATAAGACATCGGCCTCCTATTCAGAAGGTCATGAGTCAAAATCGCGGCCGCCTGGTAGGTTAAAGGTGGAGAATTTTCTGATCTCCAAGGTCATTGCTTATGTGCAGACCTGCTAGTGCCTTATCCTCCTTCGTGTGTACACGCAAGCACAAGACAAAGTGCGCACGGAAAAGATCCTGTAACCCATGTCAGAGTTTGGTGGGTTATAGAAACACAAAAATACCCTGCATGCTTCCCCCGAAAGCGGCGTATGGCTGCCTGAATGGTGGGGTAAAAACGGTCATACACGTAAAAATCCACTCGTGCAAATTTGTGAGTGAACGTGGGAGTTTCAGCCCATGAGCGAAGAAGAAGAAGAACTATGAGTTTTACTCTTTTAAAAAAATGATTTTCAAATTCGAAGATTGCCACAACAGTAGTCTATCTCATCCGACTTGAACCCTTCAGACTCCCTGTACATGTACTTGCAGTTTAAACTCATATTTTGTCTGAGTAGTAGGTTTGCCTTTCACGCCTCGTGGCGTGTAGGGCAGCGATTTTGTCTGAGAATAGTTTTCAAATGCAAAGTCCTTCAGAAAAACTGCGAGATAAAAATCTGGAGTGCTAATATCGTGTTGGTGTACCTTCCACTCAGTGGCCGAGTGGTAACGCACTTGCGCTCGATCGGAAGCGAGAGGTTGCGAGTTCGACCCTGGGTCAGGGCGTTAGCAATTTTCTGCCCCCTTTCCTAACCTAGGTGGTGGGTTCAAGTCTTTCGGATGAGACGAAAGACCGAGGTCCCTTCGTGTACACTACATTGGGGTGTGCACGTTAAAGATCCCACGATTGACAAAAGGGTCTTTCCTGGCAAAATTGTATAGGCATAGATAAATTTTCATAAAAATGTCCACCAAAATACCCGTGTGACTTGGAATAATAGGCCGTGAAAAGCAGGATATGCGCCGAAATGGCTGCGATCTGCTGGCCGATGTGAATGCGTGATGTATTGTGTAAAACAATATTCCATCTCACACGGCGTAAATAAATCCCTGTGCCTTGAATATGTGCGCGATATAAATTGCATAAAATAAAATTAAAATAAAATCCCTGAGCTTAGAACTGTACCCACAGAATACGCGCAATATAAGCCTCATATTGATTGGTATGTAAGAAATGTTAAAGTCCTTTGTACTGGAAACTTGCATTCTCCCAGTAAGGTAGTATATTGTACTACGTTGCAAGCCCCTGGAGCAATTTTTTGATTAGTGCTTTTGTGAACAAGAAACAATTAACAAGTGGCTCTATCCCATCCCCCATCCCCCCCCCCCCCCTCTTTCCCCGTCGCGATATAACCTTGAACGGTTAAAAACGACGTTAAACACCCAATATAGAAAGAAAGAATAATCTAGCCGGTTGAACAGCATTTGGTTGGAAAATGAAAGTCTTCACAAAGCTATCTTCTTCTATTTGTGTGGGTTAATAAATAGGATTTAACATAACAATGTGGTACTGGTATGGGTTTTGTAAAGTGATTACTCAACTTCTGTGAATTGTACCTTCGTGGTGATCATGCTACACACTGGGTAATTCAAGCACAGAAAATAATATTTCTTAATAATTTGGCCTTATAAATGTACTCCGTGACTATTTGTATATGGTGAAAAAGAGAAGATATAAAATTTGTGAAATAGGACTTCGTATTTGGTTTTGTCATAATGAATTTGTTGTTTCTGTGTGTGTGTGTGTGTGTGTGTGTGTGTGTGTGTGTGTGTGTGTGTGTGTGTGTGTGTGTGTGTGTGAGCATGCATGCGTGCTTATGTGTGAGTGCACAATTGTGTGTGTGTATTAATCCAGCAGAAACAGCTTCTCTTCCATACATTTGAATCATTTATATTGATACCACATGGAGACTATTCTGAACACACAAGCGTGGTTTTCTCTCTACAGTGCTTTTCCTAAAGTTAAATATTGAATTTTTGAATTTAAAAGTTTTTGGCACACCACTTTAAGATAATGCTCAAGGAAAATAAATAGTCTTCTTTTTTCATGAACGCTTTTTCTCACAGTGATGTGTCAATATCTCAGACGCAAATCCAGAGTCATGCACCGTTTTATGCTTGGGAAGCGCACTATACTCACTTTGGTCAAGGTCACTGTTAGAAACATGCATACCAATCAATCAATTAAGCGAAAATGAATGATAAGATTCGATTATGTTCTTCTTTTTGTGCACAGGCGGTTATACAAACGTGCATAGTGTCAAAAGAAATCACACACACACACACACACACACACACACTGAAAGTATGAAGAAGCCCCTCCAACTTTTGGTTGAGTTTGACTGCATTACCTTGAGGAGACTGACGACACTTCACAATGGAAAAAAAAATAACTTTTACATTTCAGTGATTTGTTTTAAGTACAAAAGTACAAGTGAAAGTAGAAATAAATTAACGTGACACTATCCCGTAATCACATATCAGGGTCAACTATAATCAGTCCATTGGTTTACAAAACTTTATTCAATTTGTTATCATGACAGAAACAATGCATTGTTTTTTTAAGATAACTCAAGCATAAATGCTTATTTTAAGTCATCCTGGTATGTACATAACAAAGTTTAGCATGATGGCGGACTAGATACATTTACTCATTTCAGACAACGAAAACAAACAGACAAACCTGATGCGCAAGCAATCAAAAAAGGGAGGGGGTGGTAGTACAGAACTTGGTGGGGGTAAAAACAAGAAACAAAAAGAAATGGGGTACGAGAGAACAGAATTCAGCATAAGGGGAAAAAAAAGGACGACGAAGACTTGGAGCGCCAGAAATGTTGGAAGAGTGGGTCACGTCACAATAATATTAAATGCACAGAAGACACACACGCAAAGTTAATACATTTTGTGATCGGCGAAAATGGCACTAAATTACATAACGATTGGGCCATAATCGATAAGTCGAAACAAGGACACAAAACACGAGAGAAATTACGAAGAACAATTGGTCAGGCAGCATTTGTCTCATGACAGTGTCAAATGAACATTATGAATAAAATGTAGAGGCTCATGTACGGAACATGCCTGTTTGTCTTAACTTGATAAATTCTTGTACAGTTATGAATATGGTCTGATTGACATTCCGGGAATATTGCGGGATGCCTTTCAATAATATTTCAATAAACTTATAATCAGTTATCAATTGACGAATAATCGTACATCTCTACACAAGGGTCAATGCAACAAATAGTGCTCAGCAGTCTCCCTTGGGTAACCGCACTCACATTTGGGGCAATCCTTGACGGGTGCCGCTGACATAAATCAAAATTCAAATCACTCATACCAATACGCAGTCTGCAATTATGGACTTTTTCAAATCAGTCTATCTCCAAAATAATAATGACATGGTACTTTAAAATCCAACGTTGATTGCAGTAAAGTAATTGACTGACAATTAAGGTTGTATGTGGGGTGCCTAAAATTTGAACTTTTCTTATTCCCGAATATTTTTTGTGGGCGCAGAAGCACGGGGCAAATGGTATTGTTTTTTTCTGGAGGGGGATCAGACAATATAAAACCAATTAGAGGCCGAGTTGCCTGACAGAAAGGCCAATTCTAGCCCCAGTCCATGCCGGTTACATGTACTATGCACACATTTGCGTTATTTTAATTTTCTTGTTTTTCTTTAAAATAAAAAAGGGAATGGTTTTATTGATGTCATTTTATTATGTCATTATCTAGTCAGCATAAATGACTTTTATGGATACAGGAGAAAGTGTTAAAATGTGAAGATTTCAAGTGTGGTTTGTGGTCATCTGCTTGACCACTTAAAATGTTGTTTCATTTGATGATACGTTTTGTTTGGTGTTCCCGCTTGAATGTGACAGTAAGTTGTACAATGTTACTGTGTGTGTGTGTGTGTGTGTGTGTGTGTGTGTGTGTGTGTGTGTGTGTGTGTGTGTGTGTGACGGTGTGCGTGCGTGAGTGTGTTTGTGTGTGTTGGTGTACATGTGTGTGTGTGTTTGGTAACCGGCTTTGTACAGCGGGACCACCTTATTTTGTCATGTATTTTTATTCATTCTGGAGCTTTATTAAATAAACTGCCCATTTCAATCACAACTCTGGTCTGGTCTTATTGTCAGTGTTGCATAAATGATTGTATGTGAGCTTGTGAACATACAAAGAAAAAAGAAAGAAACATTCTGTGTCGAAATATCTTGACTAAAAATCAGGCGGAAGACTACACCTGTTGCATTTCCTATTATGCTCAGGCAATTATAACTGAGGGCGGAAGCGACAATGATTCGTTTTCCCCCCAGATAACATTAATTTGTAGAGACGGAAAAGGAACACGCACATTCTGGAACTGATTTGTGTAAATAACTGAGAGGGTGTTTTGTCTGTTTTGTGAAACGGTCCTCACACATTTGCAAAGTTCCACAGTTAGGCAGCTGAATTAAAGCATTACATAATGCATAGTGTAAACTCTAGGCCTACTTCAAGGTCTTAATTATTACTTCAAGATGCATACACGTGCTGTTGTATCTGTTAGTGCTTGCCGGACACCAGTGCTGATTAAAATGGCTTAGATTGTTACTAATTTGAAACTACAGTATGTCCTTTTACGTGTTGTGACAATTTTGTTGGTACCGATGATTTATAAAAAGACTTTTATCACAGGTTTATTTCGTATCAAACATTTATACTTACTTTCAAGTTCGAGTATACCTTTACTTCCACGAGGAGAGTCTCTCTGTGTGCGCGCGCGCGCGCGTGTGTGTTTGTGTGTGTGCGTGCGTGCGCGCTTAAAGATTCTTGATTTTGGAACATAAGCAGTTTATCTGTCAGGGAGTTGTGTGTGTTTTCATGGCTGCGTGTTCTTTTCCCTCTCATTCTTCCTCTCGGCAGTCCGGCTTCAGAGTCATTTTGTTCCTCCAGGCTCAAAGCAGAAAGCAGCAATGTTTTAAAACATTCAAAAACAAGGATTGTATGTGAGTGTAAGTCATAATTTTCTTTTAAGAACCGAATCATAGCACCACAAGGTTCAAATATGTGCACAAAGCAAAAATAGTGCAAAGCAAAAATTAGGAAAGCAGCATATGGCCATGACTGGAGACACTGCTTTTTGGATCGATCATTCTGCAGACGTCACACTCTGGAGAAAATAAAACATGACAGAACTCAGTACTGATGTTCTCTGTAAACCATGATTTACATCTTTTACCTTATTCCATACGACATTGTGAGTTTTGCCGTTGTTTCCCTGATAATAAGTCTCGTACTTAGGCACTGTTTGTTTTTCTTCAGTTAATATTCAGAATTTTGCCATGTTTGTTTTGTTGTTGTTGTTGTGCTTGTTTCTTCTTCTTCTTCGTCGTTCGCTCAGACAGCAACTCCGGAGGCCCTGATGAAGGCTGCTGTACGCCGGAGGCTCTCCATGGGTCCATAGAGTTTGTCCCTCATCGGTGTGTCAGCAGGCCAGGTCTCTGCTCGCAAGTTTTGGTGTGTTGGACAGTCCTGCAGGAAGTGTTCCACTGTCATTGGAGATGTGCCACAGGGGTTGTGCTTGTTTAATTTAGGTTTGTTGTTGTTTGTTTAAAACACTCAAACATACGCACACATCACACGCACACTTTTACTTTTTAAGTTATAATAAGTATTGCATTCAGCCACTGTTTTTTTCTCCTCAGTTGATATTCTGATTTTTGCCAGTTTTTGTGTAATTTGTTTTTGTTGTGCTTGTTTGATTTAGGTTTGGTGTTGTTTGTCGTTGTTGTTTGTTTAACACACACTCAAACACACACACACACACACTAACCAGACACACACACACACACCACACACACCACCACCACCACCACCACCACCACCACCACCACCACCACCACCACAAGAATAGGTTTACACTCACTTTTTCCTCCACGTTTTAATTTTGGCAATATCATTAACCCAGGATTGCAAAGCAGGGATCATTTGTCAATTTCATAACAACGTACATACAATTTCAGCTGGTTACTGCAATAAAATGTGCATCATCACAGGTTTCTGCTGGAATGACAGTGTCTTATGTGTCAACACAAAATACACACACACAAAATGGGTGTGGTGCTGCACGCCCCATAATAGATCCTAACTTCACCCTCTAAACCTCCCTGCAGATGCATGTTCTGTGCACAAAAATAGCCTTTTGAAATATGCAGTATACAAAATAAAAATGCAGACGACATTTCTACATTTGATGGGGGAGTTGTCCTGTATTAGAATTATTTATCAAATAATTAAAGTTAACCAAAGTATATGTAATAAAACCAAGGAGTCCTCTGTTAAGTAGCTCAAAACAATGATCGCAGCCCAGGGTGCTAACACAGTTAGGGTATGTTGTTCAAGACTTGGAAGGTCAAGGTTTTAAAGTATGCTTCAGTAACGGAATCTTATAACAAAGCTAAAACATTTACCACTGAAGCAAAACCATCTCTGAACAATTCAAAATTGTCACACGTACTAGTTTTACATTTTAAGGATCTTGCCAAGTGCATATCTTTTTATTGTGAAAAATTTGTATTGCAAACAAAAGAAAACACAATGTCTTGTGATCTGTAAATGTTCTTGATACTTAATACATTACAGGGAACCTTATAAATTGTTCAAGTGAAGTACTGTACAGCCTATTTAGCTTGTTCGTTTTCTCCCTTTAAGGTAATTTTGTCTCAACAATCATGTTATCTGCTACAAGTCTATAAACTGCTGTAAACCTTTCTGCCCTTAAAGTAGATTCATGCCCTTCTGTGTGGGCACCTTCTTCTTCTTCCTCTTCAGTGTTCAGTGTTTGCATTTGGATGTGTGCTCTCTGGCCAAGTCTTGTTGCACAGGGGTGGCAAGGAAAGGCCACCCTCTCAGAACGTGTTGCAGAGTCTGTTCTTCCTACCCTAGCCACAGTCCGCTGTAGGTGCAAAACCTATCCTTTTGAGGTGTACCTTCAGACAGCAGTGTCCTGTGCGAAGGCGGAAGATGGCTCTCTGTTCTGTGTGAGTAAAATGGGGATATGGTCTTGAATGAGCTGGTATCTGTCTGTCTTTTTTTTGTTGATATAGACATCAAAGAAGCTCCAGCACCAGCCAAGTGTTGACTGTTTTCTTTATGCGTAACCTAGTCCTGGCAGCAGCTGTTGTCCATCTGTAAACAAGCAAGATCATTATTATAATATATTGATGGTGTATATGTTTTACCAGAAAGACGAGTAAAATACCACTTAATTTTTGTTTTAGTAATGAGGCATACATGCAGTTGAACGATCATATCTTGTGATATCTGCCCTCTGAAAAAAACCTACTATTCAAAATGTACTTTTACATCTTGTTTTTTTAACTTAGGCTTTTGAAGATCCACATTTACCACCCAAAAGGAGCCTGGCGATACTGGCATGCTTTAATTAAGATGACGTGTTACTCAGAAATAGTGCTTTTAGTTATGCGCTATAGAAATCTCCTTAATAAATAAATAAATACTGGTGGTGGTTCACTGCAAAGCATAACCTGATATGATTTCTTCATAGCACCTGACTGGAAATGAAGTTTCATACAATAAAAACTATACTGCGCCAGATTTACAGCAGTTCTGTTGAATTCACACAGTCAGAAAATTTCAAGGCTGTCCTCAACATTCTATGCTCACACACACACACACACGACTTGACTTCACTTAGGAAGGTTATGTGATGCTTAAATCATCTGTCTTGCCACTATTTCATCACAAGTAACCACTGTGTTTATTGCTGGTATGTGCCGGAGTGGAGGGATAGTCTTACCCCATGTAAAAAAAAAAAAATTAAAAAAAAAAGCCTGGCAGGTGATCTGAGATGCCTTTAATAACACAAAGCTGCCTCTGTAAACAATTCTGCTTTTACACATGCTATCCCTTAACTTGGATTCATACCAAAAATCAAGCCTAGCTTCATAGGAAACAGAATGTTACTTCAGCATTTAGAATTATGATCTTATTCCATGTACACGCCTTGGCAAATCTGACTCGATCACTACAGCAAGAAGTCAGTGTGTTGATTGTTCATATGTGACCAAGTTGAGGGATGAGCTTATCCTATGTTAAAGCCTGGCCTGAACTGAGACGGTGAAGAGAAGTAGTGTGCCTTTAATGACACAATGCTTTCTTTGTAAGCAATAGATTCAACATCTCAGATCTGGTCAGGCCTATACAAATGCCATCCCTCAACTTGGTTCATACAAAAATCATGTGCCTGGCTAGAGAGTGGGGATTTGTTGTTCTCTTTTTCGAAATCCAAAATAAGCAAAATCAGGTCTTAAAAAGGAGCAAGTCTTAAAATGGGAGTGAATTTACAGATGTTATGAACAAGAAGTCTGCGTAAACAGGGTCATTGATAGGAAGGAGTCTTAGATTGGGGTGTCTTAAAAGGGGCAGGGGTGGGGTGGTGTGTGTGTGTGGGGGGGGGGGGGGGAGTCCACAGTAATGACCATAAAATAATCAAAATAATACTATTAGTAATCTTATTCTCTACCAAATTTCTAGAGGTCAAGGCAATGATACAGATTTTTTACTTGTGTCACTGTTAGTGTCATTCTATGAATAACAGACCAATAGAAAGAGAGAGAAAGAGAGCTCTGTGGTTTTTTTTTTTACCTGGGTTCATGCTCAGTTGCTTGAAAATTGACTTGTCAGAGGTTCTTCTTCAGCCTTACACCCACATGCAAGAGAACTTGTACCAGATAATGAAATAAGTGAACTTTGAAGTGATTTTTGTAACATTTATGTTTTGTTTCTGGTTTTTGTTGTAAAGTGTTTATGATTGTGTTCTATTCCGTCAATGGCGTCATTCTGGTAATGATGTTGTTATTGCTTTTGTAAAGCGCTTTGTGTGTTCGAAAGCGCTATAGAAATCACCATTATTATTATTATTATTATTATTCATAATTAAAGCCCAATCATGTGGTTTAACCTACCTAGTCTTGAAAAGCCTGTCCGAGGAAACAGAACAAGCACCCTTCCGCAGACCTTCCTAACTGGAGAGTCTTGGTTGTAACCGCACACTTTCTAAAGTAGTCCATAAGCAGTTCCATGTGCCTATGTTTTCACTGGAACCAGCTCCTTTGTGTACCTGTGATCTGGATGAGCTGCAACACATAAAACTTTCATATGAACACTATGTCATAAGTACACCAGTTAGCATACATCAAACACTGAGGAGCATCACAAGATATGTTCTAAGGAGGTAACAACTATTGTCACAAAGTGTTTATGATACAGCCACAGGCACATGGCACTGAGTGGTCAATTGGTGAGGGGGGTGGGGGGGGGGCAGAAGTTCTGCTCAGTCTTGTCTACTGATACAACACTTTGTGGTGGTGTAAGGCAGGGAATCACACCCCAACCACTGGCCCCGCCCACCTGGTGTCGAGTGCCTGAGGATACATCAGTCCCAGTCATGGCTGGCCCCCGGTTTGACCAGACAACTGCCATGTATGGGTACATTTACTTTACAGTACAGATTAGTTTTCAATAGCAATGACATCATGGACACACACCTGCCCAACACTGACACTGACAGCAAAATCAGCGACCAAACGTGATAAAGAGTAACTAATCGTCACAAACATCAAAATGCTTTGCATTAATTTTCTTGAAGAGGTCATTCTTAACCAGATAATCATTTATAGGCAATTGAAGATTATTATTCCACCTACAGGCTATCACTCCTATGGCTGTTACTTGTAACACATTTCATTTCTTAAAATATGTTTTGTAAAGTACATAGATTTCACTAAAAGGCACATTCCTTCTCATGAAAACAATTTGGCTCACCGTCTCAGATCTGGTAGGGCTTTAAAATGGGATAAGACATGATCTCCAGGGGTCGACACTAACTTATTTGGCCTGGGGCCACACTGGCCCCAGAGATGGAAATTGCTGGGGCGGAAAAAAAAAATCTGGGGCCCACTCTCAGTATTCACGTGCGGCAATGCATTGTCTGTTTTTCTTCATCATACTGAAGCCAGGGAAATTCTTTCAACCATTTGACATTGAAATTACGACAGCGCTTCGCGCTTTTGGCTGCATCGGTTTCCTTTTTTCGTTTCTCTCCACCCTGTTCTTCATCTTCATTGCCATGTCTTTTTACACCAGGGATGTGTCGCCACATTTTGCGTTTGGCATTTGAAGGCGATACTTATCTCTCACGCTAAAGAGCGCAATCTGGGAGTTATTTCCCTTACGACATTGTCCTTCGACGATTTGAATGTGTTTTTTTCTTGACTGCGGCATTGATCGTAACGCAAATTTCAGTGACGACTTTGACTGGCGATTTTTAGTGATTGGCTCTGCTGGCATTAGAATTTTCGGTTTGTCATTGTTGGAATTTATCCTGGGGCGGAGTGGGCCCCAAGCTTCGGCAATGTTTGGGGCGGAACACAAAACTCTGGGGCGTTCCGCCCCCCGCCCCCGCTAGTGTCGAACCCTGATCTCTTAACTTGTTCACATACCCCAAAAAGTGCGATTGTGTTATGAATAAATGCTGTAAAAGCTACCTGTACTAGTTCATTAAAAAAACAAATCACAAAATGTCACTTCACCACAGCATGCAAACAGTGTGTTTATTTCTGGTATGTGTCTAAAGGCGGAGACAGACGCACAACACAAAACCCTGTTTTCGACAAAAACACCATCTCAAAACGTCGGGGAAACACATGTTTTTAAAGAGGGGATGTCACATGCGAAACACACAGATGAAGCGGGGTGCGTGTTTTCACAGAAATATTGGTCAGTGTCAGCTTGACCCGTCCAGCTATCGCCCTGTGTTTGAGTTTGTAAACAACACGGCTGGCAGTGCCCACTGATACGGTCAGTGTCCACTGATACGGTCAGTGTCCACTGATACGGTCAGTGTCAACTTGACCCGTCCAGCTACCGCGCTGTGTTTGGGTTTGTAAACAACACGGCTGGCAGCGCCCACTGATATTATTGCCTCTCTTCAATCGTGACAGGATCCATACTCTAGTTAGGATTCATGGGTCCGATACTACCCTGAATCGGTACCACATCTGAGTCTGCCATTTTTTTCTATCTCCGTGGTGCCGGAAACCGAGTCACTTGAGTTGATCGTCCGCGTTCATTGGCTGACTACCAAAACGTGTTTTTAGATTTTAGAGCATGCTCTAAAACCCAAAACACGATGCAAAAACATGAAACAGTGTTTTCTGAAACGCGTTTTGGGGGATGTCACATGGGAAACACGCTGTTTTGTGTTTGTTTTGAAAGGAAACACTGTTTTGTGTTGTGAGTCTGACATGGCCTTAACACAGACACACACACACACACCATACACACATACACCAAAGCAACACAAAAGCCGAAAACATGCCTACCATCTAAATGAGGATATCCAGTTCCAACTGTCTTCTGCCAATATAACACTGCCAGAGACACCATGGTGTAGAAAGTCAGTTTAAAGAGAGACTACCTGGAAGAAAAATATATATAATAATAATAAAACACCCAGTGCAATAGACATACTTTCTCGTTAAAGGCTTACTTTACTATGTAAAAACATTTTGCTTCACAATCACAGTCTCAGATCTTGTCAGGCTTTTACTTGGGATAAGATCATCCCTCTACTTGGACGCATACCAACATAGATTAGCTTGAATGTTTGTGAAAATATCCCATATTTTGAGTTAACTAACTCACCACAGCAAGCAGTCACTGAATATATATTTTATTTTTTGGTATGTGGCCAAGATGGGAGACAGTGACCCACACTATAGTGACAAGGCAAGTGGGCCTTTAAATTGTAAACTGTTATATATGTGCATTTTGACTTCTTCATAAATTATAACCCTGATGCAGGCAGTCATCAGTAGTGGTTTAGTACCTAGAATGAGAAAAGAATGAACTTGCAAGAAAGAAACTGAGTCAAAATCAAAATACCCTTTAAATTACATTAGATTCCACGGGGCAGACAGGGTTTGAAGTTAGAAAGCTCTGAAAATAACTCTGCTATTTGAAATTGACTAATAGTATTAACTTATAACGTCATACATGATACATGATACAAACAAATGAACTAAGGCTTTTGAAGATCCATATCCAATCCTGCTACACAAAGGCACAAGCAGAGGTTGAAATTGCCAGGGTCATTTTCCATCCCCATGTAGCCTGGATTTAATTACTGGCATGTTTTTTTTTAAAGAGGTGTGTCACTCAGAATGACTGGAGATGGTTCATTCAATGCAGAGCATAATATACCATTGATTTCTTCATGCCATCTGATTTGCCGGTGAATTCACAGGGCGAGAACAATTCAAGACTGGCCTCAACATTTTATGCTGACTGTAAATTGTAATTATATAATATATCCACCCTAGCTAACTGGTACACTAATCACTTGCTCTGGCGGACTTCTTTTTCCAACATCATAAATCTGTTATTTGTACTTTAGCCTTTTGTGGTAAAATATTCTCATTACCAGTTGCACTCACAATCTATTGCTAGTGTATTTTGGAAATGATCAAAAGCCTTACTTGTGTTCTATAACAGCACCATGTCACTGTTGCGGGAAGAATGAGGCAGGGCTTGGTAATAACTGAGACCTGCAAGTAAACAAAACATATTTAGAATCTCATCATGTGTTATTTTGTTATATCTATGTCATGAGGTCTTACATTGCAATAACAAACACACGCATAACTTAACTTAGCAAGGTGTTCTATGTGCTAAGAATAAGAGTAATTTTTTAATGAATTAACGCTGAAGAAGCTACTAGTTGCTTAAACAAATTCATAGCAAAATGTCACTTGATCACCACATCAAGCACACTGCATGTTCATTTCTGGTATGTATGCAAGTGGAGGGATGATCTTGTTCCATGTAAAATCCTAGCTCAGCTGATCTCTCTCAACTTGGATTCATACCACACATTAGGAGCCTGGCTGTTTCTGTTCAGTGGGCATTTCTCCATTTGTTTTATTTGAATGCATTTCTTAAAAAGAACACTTCCTCTGCACAGCAAGCAGTCAGGATGTTATATGAAGTCTTATATCGCGCGCGTATCTCCAGACTCGGACTCAAGGCGCAGGGATTTATTTATGCCGTGTGAGATGAAATTTTTTTTACACAATACATCACGCATTCACATCGACCAGCAGATCGCAGCCATTTCGGTGCATATCCTACTTTTTACGGCCTATTATTCCAAGTCACACGGGTATTTTGGGTGGTCATTTTTATCTTTGCCTATACAATTTTGCCAGGAAAGACCCTTTTGTCAAATCGTGGGATCTTTAACGTGCACACCCCAATGTAGTGTACACGAAGGGACCTCGGTTTTTCTTCTCATCCGAAAGACCAGCACTTGAACCCACCACCTAGGTTAGGAAAGGGGGGAGAAAATTGCTAACGCCCTGACCCAGGGTCAAAATCGCAACATCTCGCTTCTGAGCGCAAGTGCGTTACCACCCGACCACCCAGTCCTTTTTGTTCCAAATCAAACGTTGTTTTGCTCCAACCAAGACTGCAGATCTTGGCGAACATGTGGCATAAAAACTAGATTTGATGACCTTACCCGTACTCACCCTGAAAAGTGCCGATCTAGATTTTGCTATTTTAACAGAGGGGACAGAGGTTGTACCTCTCCTCATGCAGACACCGCATAACAAATATGTGTAACAAATCCAGTTGCAACACTGTAGTTTCATGGCTTAATTTCATTGACTGATTGAGTCAGCAGTAGTGAGTACTACATGTCATTATGATCATACCAGTATTAGTGAGTATTACAATTGGAGCAATCTGCAGAATTGTTACCAATACATCATCATAACAGGAATTCCTCAGTGCATGAGACATTGGTGTGTAG
>NC_090252.1:69653884-69678884 GCF_037325665.1 Littorina saxatilis
TTTATTTTTTCAGCGACGGTCACTTAGTTTAAGGTTGCAAAAAGGCCATGTCTCGCTGAAAACACTGTTTCACACTCCACAGATCGCAACAGTGCCGCTAGTAGTCTACACTTTGTGTTTGATGGTAGAATGGGATATACAGATTACAACACTCGTGGTTTTTTATATGGCTTGTATTTCAGTCAAGACCCAGCGGGAATATCAATCGAGAGCCACTCGCCAAAGGCTCGTGTCTCCCGATGATATTCATCCGCTGGGTCTTGACTGAAATACAAGCCATATAAAAAACCACTCGTGTTGTAACCTATACTTATAAGTATGGAACTCCATTAGAAATTAGGTATATTTTTGATTATGAAATGCGGTTCAAGAATTTTAAATAATTAATAAAAAAATAAAGAATGTTGATTTTTTTTTTCAAATCGCAATACTAAAATGAGAAAGAAAAACAGTGAGAAAATTAAAAGACGCAAGCTGGTTAAAACGAACGTCTCCATTTGCAACCATTCCTTTTCAGAGACAAAGCAAGCTAGATGGTTATTCCGATTTTGTCTGACAATTTGCAGTTCTCTTCATCGATTGAATTCGGATCACGAAATTGCAACAACTGCCCCTGAGCTCTTTCGTCCGTGTTGTGAAGTCTGGGGAACAGGGTGGCCAAACCATCTTCCTGTTCTTTCATTCGCTGTGCTTGAAAAGCCTATGTCTGTCTGTCTGTCTGTCTGGTCTGGTCTGGTCTGGTCTGGTCTGGTCTGGTCTGGTCTGGTCTGGTCTGCCTTGCCTCCCTGTCTTTCTGTCTGTCTGCCCGCCCGCTCTCTCTCTCTCTCTCTGTCTCTCTCTCTCTCTCTCTCTCTCTCTGTCTCTCTCTCTCTCGCTCTCTCTGTCTCTCTCTCTGTCTGTCTCTGTCTCTCTCTCTCTCTCTCTGCCTCTCTCTCTCTGTCTCTCTCTCGGTCTCTCTCTCTGTCTCTCTCTCTCTCTCTCTCTGTCTCTCTCTCTCTCTGTCTTTGTCTCTTTCTCTCTCATTGTGTGTGCGAGCGTGTACGTGCGTGTATGTGTGCGCGCGTGTATGTGTGTGTGTGTGTGTGTGTGTGTGTGTGTGTGTGTGTGAGCTATCACGAGCGCTCCTTCCGTTCATTCAATTCCAACTTTCGGTTTGCCTGAATAAGCAATTCGTTCTTGTCCTCCTGCCTGCCTTTCTACGTGTCTGCCATCTTTTACCAATTAAATGATTAAACAAAGAAGAAAATAATGAGGAGACAGCCAACGCACTGGTAAGAGAGTGCAGGGGTAAGTGGGAGGGGGGGGGGGGGGTAGGCTGAAACAGAGAGAGAGGGAGAGAGAGAAAGACAAAGAGAAGGGGGTATAGAAAAAGAGAGAGAGAAAGAGAGAGAGAGAGAAAAAGAGAGAGAGAGAGATAGAAAGAGTGAGAAAAGAGAGAAAGAGATAGAAAGAAAGACAGAGAGACAGAGAGAGAGAGAAAGAGAGAGAGAGAGAGAGAGAGAGAGAGAGAGAGAGAGAGAGAGAGAGAGAGAGAGAGAGAGAGAAAAGAGCAAGAGGGTTCAAGAGAGAGGGGATGACAGAGACAGATAGACAGAGAGTCACGCAGTCAACAGACAGACAGACGAGAACGGACAGTCGAAAACCGACAGAGACAAGATGCGGACTTACACACTGTCTTCTTTCCCGACTGGACTGCAACATTCTCCACGCTGGTTTGAAACAGAAGAAGGGGAGAGAACACTGAAGCAACGCTGGTTTGAAACAGAAGAAGGGGAGATAACACTGAAGCACGTGGAACATCTGAGCAGAGACTATAGAGTATATCTGTATACTATAGTCTCTGATCTGAGTCCACCCCCAGGGCCGCGTGGAGACACGAGGCATGCGAGGACACACCCTGACTCGCGATTTAAATTAATGCTGGGATGCTACGTTTGGAATTATTAGAGGTGGTTGTAAATGTATAGATTTGGCCAGCAGTGTGCGTGATTTATAGAGCATTCGTAATTATCCCATAACTTGCTTCTTTATCTTTGTTAGCTGAAATATGTGTATACGCTGCGTATTTACACTAACAAACAACGTATGTCCCTTCAAACGATGCCTCGTTCTCTCTGTTTATTGAGGTCATATCAAAAAATTAAATGAATGCAGACACAAATTCTCGAACAATATAATCGTCGATCCATTTCCACAGCACAACCGTTAACAAACTATGCATTTTCACCACAGAAAATTAAAAACAACAATGTACAATTTCTGTTTTTGTTCAGTTATTTTCTCTCAAACACAGTGTCTGTACGGGAAAGAGAACTAGCGCATGAATACACTGTTATCGTGTTAGCAAGTGACAACATGCATCTGCAGGTTTTCTTTATTGAAAATCTATATTATAATACGCGACCGTTTTGGGGCCTTGCATCGCTATCTCCTCCCAAACCCGGCCGATTTGGGCCCCGATTTCCGCGGTATCTAGAAACGTTTGGCGGCGGAGAGGATCCGCCCGGTTAGAATAGCCGATTCCGAAGCCAAATGGCTTTTTCTGGCATTCTGACGCGCCATTTCCTAGCAGACGACTCGACCGGAAGACCTCCCCATTGGCTGTTAAACGAACAGCTTATCCGAACGTCACTTCCGCCCGCCGCAGTTGAAAGCGAGACGGGGCACAGTCTCCTCTCACTGTTTGTTCATCCACAAGCCCGACAGGTAAGTCAGTCTCCTTCTTAAAGTGTTCCGAAACCATTCTGCCACAGTGTACTGTAACCAGAATTTATCTTTACTTTCGTTTTGTTCCTATTGTGCTACGATCCCCAAATTGTAACATTCCGACCTCGCTTTCATCCGTGTCTGCCGAACCGGCACCGAGAGCTGGCAGCTCTGTCAAAACAACCCGTAAAAACACAACAAGTAAGCAATTGTATTCTTTATATATGAGGATAACAACTCATGCAGTATGATTATATTCTAGGTTTTATATGACCATGACTATGATTTAGGTTGGTTTTGATGCCTTTCATTTGCATTTCGAGTTCGTGACTCGAAGTTCCACGTGTGTTTTGGTTACGTCAGCAACTGACTGTGGGCAGTTTTGACATCATTGTAGATCTCTTTTTCGTTGAGAATAGTTTATTTAATAGCAAAGACACTCTAACAAGATTTTGCAGAAGAGTTGCTGCCTAAAACCTTTCAATTGTTGGAAATCGTGCCAATGTTCTATTTTTTGGATATTTGTTCATTTCGTTTTTAGTGTACTCCACTTCAAGGTGGTTTAGTGAGTGTGATTTTGATTACTTCCCTTGAGTTGGAAAAGTATTTTGTTTCACAAAATGTTTTGAGTATGGTTTTTGTTTGTTCTTTCAGATTTTCACCATAGCGACTAAGTACCAATGAATTGATAGCAAATGCAGGTTCTACAAATGTCAGCATTTTTAATTTATTTGGGTGATTGCAAGTGCACGTTCTGCAAATTTGGAGACATAGCTCAGTTGGTAGCGCGCTGGATTTGTATTCAGTTGGCCGCTGTCAGCGTGAGTTCGATCCCAGGTTCGGCGGAAATTTATTTCACAGAGTCAAGTTTGTGTGCAGACTCTCTTCGGTGTCAGAACCCCCCCCCCTCCCCCCGTGTACACTACATTGGGTGTGCACGTTAAAGATCCCACGATAGACAAAAGGGTGTTTCCTGGCAAAAATTGCTTAGGCACAGTTAATAATTGTCTACTTATTGTCTTTCGGTGTCAGACCCCCCCCCCCCCCCCCCGTTTACAGTACATTGGGTGTGCACGTTAAAGATCCCACGATTGACAAAAGGGTCTTTGGCACAGTTAATAATTGTCTACCTATACCCGTGTGACTTGGAATAATAGGCCGTGAAAGGTAAATATGCGCCAAAATGGCTGCAATCTACTGGCCGTATAAAATTTCATCTCACACGGCATCACTGCAGAGCGCCTAGAACTGTACCCACGGAATATGCGCGATATAAGCCTCATTGATTGATTGATTGAATTATGAGCTATGAATTTAACACGCTCAAGTTCAATTTTACCCATACACCTGTGTACAATCTATATATTCTTTTTCCTCATTTTCTTCACATAGGAAGACGCCATTCGCTTCCGCAGACAAGGCGACAGATCGGGGAATGTCCACTCTCTTCCGCTGCAGTTAGTGATCAGGTATCGACAACTTTGTCCACTCTTCATTGTGGGTGACGCGAACTGCGACAAGATTTCTTTCCCAATTCTATAATTGGTGTTACATATTGTTTTTACACATTTTAACTAGCATGCTTCTTAATTGAAGCGTGACAAAATCATTTTGTCACATTGACTGAATTCTCAGACTGTCCACATTGACTGAAATCTCATAAAAGGGCAGAACCCACTGTATATTTACCAATGGTTTACTTTTTCATTCCTATTTGCTGATGTGTAACACCATGATCCACAACCCACACCCAATTTAGCTGCTACAGTGTGTGAACAAACTATTGATGTACTTTTTACAATGAGCGGTTTTGCTGCTAGCATTGGTCACCTCCCTGGGCCCAAGGGAGAGAAGCGTCTTACCTACCTGGCGCGAACGCTAGAGGACACGGGTGAAAAATTGCTTCTTTGCGATGTGTAAATCGGTACTTTTCTATTTTATTCTGCAGCTTAGGTAATTGCGCATAGTCTTCATTGTTTTTTTAAATGTGTGGTGTCGAGATATGTCCGAATCATATGCTACCCATCTTTTACACATGTCCCCGTGTCCTCTAGCGCTCGCGCTAGGGGAAGTAAGCAGGGCTAGCAGCAAAAGCGCTCATTACATGTGGGTTGATGGTCTGGAAAGATAGCTTTTGTTGTCAAAGTCAGGGTACTTGCCTCACAGAGTGACTGGATGTGCAACTATGTTTGCATTCAGATCATTTCAAACCTAAGTTGGTGATGTGTAAATATTTGTTTTTATTCTCTTTGTACACACCTTTGCAACTTTAGTTCAGTGTGTTGTGTGTGGTTTTAGTTGTTACATATACATTGATATTTTGTTCATTTTGCACATGATTGCATTTTCGCAATCCCTTTGAGTTTGCTACTGTGTGTGTGTGTGAACAAACTGTACTTTTGCTGTACTTTTTGCAAGTACGGGTGTACTGATGTGCAACTATGATAGTGTTCTTCATTGCGATCATTAGTGCTGTCTTTTTATCCAGCTCCCAATTGTAAGCATGACGATGTGCACACAGTTCATTTGCACATTTAGCGTTGTGTGAGAGTGTTTTTCTCTATACATATGCATGGTGATCTGTAAACATTTTGCTTCTATGTAAACATGTTGTTGTTCGCAGAACCAACTTCACATTTTAACTACTTTTTATTCACATGTTTGCCAAAGTGTAAACATTTTGTTCCATTTAACGCTGGTTGTTTTTTTCCTGTCTCAAGACAGCTCAAGACATGTATGGTGATGTGTAAAAATATTGTTCTATGGGCACATTTTTTTGCACATTTATGTACTTATGTCAATGTAGCCGCTAATTTTAGTGCAGTCGATCGTACAAACATTTCATTGTGGGTGACTCGAGCTGTCGGCGAACTGCGACAAGATTTCTTTCCCAATTATATAATTGGTGTTACATATTGTTTTTGTACATTTTAACTAGCATGCATCTTAATTGAAGCGTGACAAAATCATTTTGTCACATTGACTGAATTCTCAGACTGTCCACATTGACTGAAATCTCAAAAGGGCACACATTAACGCTGTTTTATCCTTTCAAAATTATATGAAAATTTGATAGGCGTTTTATTGTTCACAGTACCAACTGTTACTTTTTCCTATTTGCTGATGTGTAAAACTGTTATTGTACGGTGCACACTATTTTCTCCCAATAAATTTATGGCATTTTGTTTTGTATGATGCCATCAAACATTTAACACGTTTTTGTTGCTTATTCACAATTAATTCTGTAATTTATAAAGAAAAAATCCCGTGCGTACGTAGCACGGGTATCACTAGTGTATTTATATTCACTAAAACCAACAAAGGAGGGGATAAAAAGGTTCCACACCTCGTGCATGATACACACAATGAGGTCAGCTGTGTGTGTGTGCGTGCAGTGTGTGTGTTTGTGTATTCGTGCGTGCGTGCGTGCGTGCATGTGTGTGTGCGTGCGTGCGTGCGTGCGTGCGTGTGTATGTGTGTGCGTGGGTGCGTGCGTGCGTGCGTGCTTGCGTGGGTGCGTGTGTATGTGTGTGCGTGCGTGCGTGTGTGTGTGTGTGTGCCTGTGTGTGTATTCGTGCTTGCGTGCGTGCGTGTGTATGTGTGTGCGTGCGTGCTTGCTTGCTTGCTTGCTTGCTTGCGTGCGTGTGTGCGTGCTAGCGTTTGGCTGCGTGTATTTCTGTCAGTCTATCGTTCTGTCTGTAGTCCAGGCATCTTAGCCACTTTAGTGAAGGGAACGTTGAAGTGACAATGACTAGGTTTAAAATGTCTCTTATCAGAAAGTTCAACCTCAGTCCTTTGATGTTTATTAAACACATTTTCATATAAAGTTGGCGCTTCATATGGAAAAGTGGCTTTGAAATTGACCCTAATCCTTCTTTGGGCTCTGTAAATGTCGTTTGGGGCTATGGTTGTAAAACGGTATCTACTGGTCACCCCAATGTATAAACTGAAAACTCTTTCTGCACCAGAACACGCAGAAAGGATTGTATCTGCCTGATGTCTGATGCTTTTCAAAATCCCCAACCACTAACACCTTCAAAACGGACATTAACTGACACTGTTGTTTTTCCCTATATAATCCTTACTATTTTTCCGAGACGTCGTCCTGTTGTGTATTTAGCTTGCCACAACCTCATACATGGTCCTAAAAGTTAAAGTTGAAGAAAATACTAAAGATAAATGAATAAGCTGACGCAGTGTCATTCGCACCGTGAATCCCCCCATGGGAACATACTAAAGTCTGGTTCCAAATAGGCTCAATTTCCTTCTATTTCTTTGTATTTCTGCCTCGTAGGGGTAGGGGTGTTCAAACCAAAGGCACCTTTAAACCAAAATTCAAATCACACATCTTACAATACTAAGACACTCAGCAGTGAAAGGGTGTCTGCTGGTAAAAAATTTCAAACAATCCTAAAAGTACTTCACTACTAAACGTGCTTTTAAAAAGAGCCGTTATTTTTCCCTCTATAATCAGTATTGTGTTTTCTGCGAACATGTAGTCTATTTAGATGGTTGTCATGTGCACATGAGTTGCTAAAGCGTTTTCAGTTGGGCATATGTCGAAAAGCAAAGAATTAGCCCTTTGAAAACCATCAGAACTGTCACACAAAAATAACATTTACCTATCTCACCAACTGACCAAACATAGGGCTTTTCCTTATGTATTATGTATTGTCGTGTTTTTTGTAGCATACTTGTGAAAACAGCCACCACTGTTGTAAATGATACTTTAAAGAGCATTATTTCATTTTTACAGTTGAAGGACAACCTGGACTGCCGTATATTACAGCTGTTTTACAATCAGCCAAAATTTTCTTAACAAACGTATGTTAAGAACAACTCCCATAGTGAAATTGAAGGGAAAAAAAGTGAAAACCCCCCTGCCATAGAGGAGCTAAAGAATCAACAATAAACGACTGCATGGATAGCTTGATGCACGAATGCATTGCGGACATGTTTGTCTCCAACCAAGAGAAAGTTCCAAAAAATCCCTTTTGTGCTTCTTATTATACAGTGACGTCAAAGACAGCCTTTTCTGCTGTTCATACATTCAGGGGTTATGGTTACACTAAACGACGTAGTTGTAGCCATACTGCCATCCAGATTTATTTTTTCCTTGCGAGCAGTCACAGGGTGTTTGTGCTGTCTGCCAACCGTTAGATGACCCCGCCCAAGTCTGTTAAGGGACCGTTTGACCGTTATAGAACGCGTCTTTTTGATTTTTTGGCACAGTTGGAAACGGTTGATTTTTATCCCTACCATTGTTTCCAAACATTATATAGGAATGTTTTGTGAACAACGGATAATAGCCGCTACTCGCATGTGTAGCAAAAGTGAGCGTACATACTCACCCTGGTCGTCCAGCCGTTGTCCGTTGCCCGTCTTTATCTGTCTGTACTGAACATTACCTTTGGATTTTTCTCGAACGCTATGAAGTGAAGAAACACCAAATGTTGCAAAATGTTGTATGACCCCAAGAGCTCAAAAAAGATACTTGAGAACCTTGACCTTACCTTAAGGTCAAGGTCACAGGGAGAATGAATGTGGTCTAAAAACTGCAAAATTTCACATTGTGCCAGTTTTCTGAAAAACACATTAAAAACAGCGGGCTTAGTTTTGTATGGTATACAAGAAAAAGAAAGCCTTATCTTCTGATACCATTTTGGTTGACCTCGCTTCAATGTCAAGGTCAGAGGAGCCCTTCAAAGTTGAATTGTAGACATATTTTGATGTGAGCTTGCCCCTTTAACTTTACTATGGACGATATCTCTTACAAACTTAAACACTGAGTGGGGCGTTTGTTAGAATTTCATAGTGAGCCACATCTGGTCACATATCGTTAGGGTCAAGGTCACATTGACCCCTATGAAAAATGTGACCAAGCCGGGTAAAGAAATCCATGTGTCTTGGTAAAAAATCTTAACAAAGCAAAGCCCATGCGACTCTCATGCTTGACCTTTGTCTTAAAGTGACCTTGACCTTCAGGTGACCTTGAAGGTGAAGGTCTAACAACTGAAGCTGGCAAGGACATTGTACACTATTAGAACTGGTTTACAGATTTTTCCTACCAAATTACACATGACCTTTGGCCAAGGTCAAGATCATCAAAGGTCACACATCACAAGGCTATCAATTCAAGACATAGGAAGCATAAACATACTTATTGGCACTTTCTACAAAGAGACATTGTCACTTTTAGTGATTCAATTGCCCGTTTCAGTCACATTTCATAAGGGGCAAAGTGACCTTGACCTTGATGATATGTGACTAAATGTGGCTCAATATCAGTATATAACATGTGCCCCACACAATTATGAAGTTTGAAAGATTTTTTTCATAGTTCAGGGTCAAGGTCACTTCAAAACATGTATACAATTCAACTTTGAAGGACTCCTGTGACCTTGACATTGAAGCGAGGTCAACCAAAATGGTATCAGAAGATAAGGCTTTCTTTTTCTTGTATACCATACAAAACTAAGCCCGCTGTTTTTAATTTGTTTTCCAGAAAACTGGCACAATGTGAAATTTTGCAGTTTTTAGACCACATTCATTCTCCCTGTGACCTTGACCTTAAGGTAAGGTCAAGGTTCTCAAGTATCTTTTTTGAGCTCTTGGGGTCATACAACATTTTGCAACATTTGGTGTTTCTTCACTTCATAGCGTTCGAGATAAATCCAAAGGTAATGATTTGTACAGACAGATGAAGACGGGCAACGGACAACGGCTGTACGACCAGGGTGAGTATGTACGCTCACTTTTGCTACACATGCGAGTAGCGGCTATTATCCGTTGTTCACAAAACATTCCTATATAATGTTTGGAAACAATGGTAGGGATAAAAATCAACCGTTTCCAAATGTGCTAAAAAATCAAAAAGACGCGTTCTATAACGGTCAAACGGTCCCTTAACAGACTTGGGCGGGGTCGTCTGACGGTTGGCAGACAGCACAAACACCCTGTGACTGCTCGCAAGGAAAAAATAAATCTGGATGGCAGTATGGCTACAACTACGTCGTTTAGTGTAACCATAACCCCTGAATGTATGAACAGCAGAAAAGGCTGTCTTTGACGTCACTGTATAATAAGAAGCACAAAAGGGATTTTTTGGAACTTTCTCTTGGTTGGAGACAAACATGTCCGCAATGCATTCGTGCATCAAGCTATCCATGCAGTCGTTTATTGTTGATTCTTTAGCTCCTCTATGGCAGGGGGGTTTTCACTTTGTTTTCCTTCAATTTCACTATGGGAGTTGTTCTTAACATACGTTTGTTAAGAAAATTTTGGCTGATTGTAAAACAGCTGTAATATACGGCAGTCCAGGTTGTCCTTCAACTGTAAAAATGAAATAATGCTCTTTAAAGTATCATTTACAACAGTGGTGGCTGTTTTCACAAGTATGCTACAAAAAACACGACAATACATAATACATAAGGAAAAGCCCTATGTTTGGTCAGTTGGTGAGATAGTTAAATGTTATTTTTGTGTGACAGTTCTGATGGTTTTCAAAGGGCTAATTCTTTGCTTTTCGACATATGCCCAACTGAAAACGCTTTAGCAACTCATGTGCACATGACAACCATCTAAATAGACTACATGTTCGCAGAAAACACAATACTGATTATAGAGGGAAAAATAACGGCTCTTTTTAAAAGCACGTTTAGTAGTGAAGTACTTTTAGGATTGTTTGGAATTTTTTACCAGCAGACACCCTTTCACTGCTGAGTGTCTTAGTATTGTAAGATGTGTGATTTGAATTTTGGTTTAAAGGTGCCTTTGGTTTGAACACCCCTACCCCTACGAGGCAGAAATACAAAGAAATAGAAGGAAATTGAGCCTATTTGGAACCAGACTTTAGTATGTTCCCATGGGGGGATTCACGGTGCGAATGACACTGCGTCAGCTTGTTCATTTATCTTTAGTATTTTCTTCAACTTTAACTTTTAGGACCATGTATGAGGTTGTGGCAAGCTAAATACACAACAGGACGACGTCTCGGAAAAATAGTAAGGATTATATAGGGAAAAACAACAGTGTCAGTTAATGTCCGTTTTGAAGGTGTTAGTGGTTGGGGATTTTGAAAAGCATCAGACATCAGGCAGATACAATCCTTTCTGCGTGTTCTGGTGCAGAAAGAGTTTTCAGTTTATACATTGGGGTGACCAGTAGATACCGTTTTACAACCATAGCCCCAAACGACATTTACAGAGCCCAAAGAAGGATTCGGGTCAATTTCAAAGCCACTTTTCCATATGAAGCGCCAACTTTATATGAAAATGTGTTTAATAAACATCAAAGGACTGAGGTTGAACTTTCTGATAAGGGACATTTTAAACCTAGTCATTGTCACTTCAACGTTGTTCTCTAATATGCTTGGACTACTGTATGTCTGCTTATAATTACACAAGAGCACTGACCACAATTAAAGCAAAACGCAAAATCAGTGTGACCTGGAAGATTTGGTTGAATGATTGTGACCGTAAAGAAGTTTTTGCAAACTTGTTTCTTTGTGTTTTGCCTTTCTCTTCCCGTAATCGTCCCTTCGGGGGTGGCGGGAAGGGGAGACGATGGAGGGAGTCATCTATCGATGCATGGAACGGCCGGATCACTCCATAGTTACGTTGTCTGTGAGTTGTTTCAAATTGTTTTTTCGCTTTCTTTTCTTCAAACTTCTTCCCTTCCAGCCAAAACATGTCAAAACTCTATCCCAGATCCATAATTTTCATTTCCAAAAGAAATTACGCGGATTCTACCAGTGCACCCAATGGTCCTCCCCTCGTCCCACCACCCACCCCATCCACCACCCACCCCCACCCCAATCCCCACCCCATAATCTGTTTTCCTCAACAAGTGCACCATAGCGGTGCGCACAAAGCGACAATAAGCAATTTGTGGAATGTGTCTCCCGCTCGGCGCGTCGTGTTTACAGGTGGGGTGGGGGTGGCGTCCGGGGCGGAGGGGGGAGGGGGGAGGGGGGCTGTGAGGAGGGGAGTATAGGAGGAGTGGATCAATAATTGCCTTTCGATGACCCCCCGGTACCCTCATCCGTCGTAAATATGCTGACGCAAGGGGCAGAGGGCGGAGGGGGGGGGGGGGGGGGAGTGGAGGGATGTACGTGTGGATGGGGGAGGGAAAGGCATAACATTTTGAAAAGTGTTTGTGTGTGTGTGTGTGTGTGTGTGTGTGTGTGTGTGTGTGTGTGTGTTTTGTGTTTATGTGTGTGCGTGTTTGTGTGCGTGTGTGCTGTGTGTTACCATAAAAACAATTATCTTGGAGCTTAAACGATTTTGAGTGTGGGCATAACAACAATTTCGGAGCCACTCAGAAGCATGCAGACAACTTTCACTCCATAATGTCCATCCATCTTAAAGTGACATGTTTTTTGTCCTCCCATTGGTTGTAGCCAGCAGACCTTGAGACAGGCTACCCGAAATCCCCCCCCCCCCCCCCATAGATATGCCGCCCCCCCCCCCCCCCTTACAGCTCCCCCCGCCTGCCTCGCTTGCACCCATCGCCTTCATAAAGACATCCCCTTGTTGGTCAATTACCTAGACCCCGTTCGTCTTGAAATGACGCCAAATATAGTCCTGTTAAAATGCACGACGGAAAGCTGCAAACGAAAGCAAAACTTGAAACTGACACATCACACGAATGCTATCGATGTCAAAAGTTGTAATCTAAACCAGTCTGATTTCTTCATTGGCGTAAAAGAAGTGTCCGTTCAGAGACGCAACGACGGGGAAGAACGAATGCAAATTTGTGAAGAAGCTGACGGGAAGAATATATTGTGCGTGCTTGACAGTCTGCTTGTCCTTGTTTTCCCTAACGTGTTGACATGAATAATCTGAAGGAATGGTCACAAACTATTACAGTGACAAAATGGAAAGGACACATACAAGTGTCAGTACGTCACGTGTGCGCTTTGGAAAAAAACAAACCTTCTTATTATCTTTTCTTGGCCAAGCCCAGTGAGCAGCAGCATTTTGACAGAACAAGGTCGCATGGTAACTTACCGCCGACTGTGAATGGGTTCACTGCACACTGTGTCGGCCCGTGTTTTCAGCGCATCCAGTGAGACACTCATAAGGAAGACAGGTCATTCGGAAGGAATTAAATAAGGTTGGTGGGTGTGTGTGCACGGTGTGTGTGTCTGTGTGTGTGTGTGTGCACGGTGTGTGTGTGTATGTGTGTGTGATGTGTGTATCTGTATGTGTATGTGTGTGCGTGTGTGCGTGCGTGCGTGCGTGCGCGTGTGTGTGTGTGTGTATGAGAGAGAGTTGTCTTCCATCTAGCGACATGTCTCGCTCAACCCTGAAATGTTTTGTTCTGGCTTTTGTTGTAGGCCTTAACCTGCCTACTGTTTCAATATTGGACGGGGCAGAGTGAAGCACTGGTTGGCCCCGGAATGGTTTGTGTGCGTGGCGAGGAATAGCAGTGATTGTCGTCAGACGAGTGTGTGTGTGTGTGTGTGTGTGTTTGTGTGTGTGTGCGTGTGCGTGTGTGCGTGGCAAGGAATAGCAGTGATTGTGGTCTGACGTGTGTGTGTGTGTGTGTGCATGTGTGTGTGTGGCGAGGAATTGCAGTGATTTTCGTCAGACGAGTGTGTGTACGTGTGTGTGTGTGTGTGTATATATGTGTGTGTGTGTGTGTGTGTGTGTGTGTGTGTGTGTGTGTGTGTGTGTGTGTGTGTGCGTGGCGAGGAATAGCAGTGATTGTGGTCTGACGAGTGTGTGTGTGTGTCAGTGTGTGAGTGTGTGTGGCGAGGAATAGCAGTGATTGTCGTCAGACGAGTTTGTGTGTGTGTGTGTGTGTGTGTGTGTGTGTGTGTGTGTGTGTGTGTGTGTGTGTGTGTGTGTGTGTATGAGAGAGAGCGGTTGTCTTCCATCTAGCGACGACGGGAGAGGCCGGGCAGAGTGAAGCACTGGTTGGCCCCGGAATGGTTTGTGTGCGTGGCGAGGAATAGGCAGTGATTGTCGTCAGACGAGTGTGTGTGTGTGTGTGTGTGTGTGTGTGGTAGGAATAGCAGTGATTGAGGTCTGACGAGCGTGTGTGTGTGTGTGCCAGTGTGTGTGTGTGTGTGTGTGTGTGTGTGTGGCGAGCATATGAATAGTAGTGATTGAGGTCTGACGAGTGTGTGTATGTGGCAGGAATAGCAGTGATTGAGGTCTGACGAGTGTGTCAGTGTGTGCGTGTGTGTGTGGCTTTTCTTCTCGATACACCCGATTCCTTTCGGATGAGACGAAAAACCAAGGTCCCTTCGAGTACACTACATTGGGGTGTGCACGTTAAAGATCCCACGATTGACAAAAGGGTCTTTCCTGGCAAAATTGTATAAAAATGTCCACCAAAATACCCGTGTGACTTGGAATAATAGGCCGTGAAAAGTAGGATATGCGCCGAAATGGCTGCGATCTGCTGGCCCATGTGAATGCGTGATGTATTGTGTAAAAAAAAAATCCATCTCACACGGCATAATTAAATCCCTGTGCCTTGAATATGTGCGCGATATAAATTGCATAAAATGAAAATAAAAAAAATAAATAAATCCCTGCGCTTAGAACTGTACCCACGGAATACGCACGATATAAGCCTCATATTGATTGATTGATTGATTGATTGATTGATTCCCTGGGCATTAAGTTCTCAGGAACTATAACTATTTCTATGATAGTTGATTCTGCGAGAGAGAGAGTGGACGAGGTTGCTGTAAGCGGACAGACAAACAAATAGTAATACAAAACTGAGCTTGATAGTTCTATCCTTCTATACTCGGCTTCCTGACGAGTGGGCGTGATACGGATAGAATTATCAAGCTAAGTTTTGTATTAATATTTGTTTGTCTGTCCACTTAAAAGACTGTTGGGTCGAAATATGTGTGAATGTATTGTTGTGTCAATAACAAACGTTCCAACAACCTACCTTTCTTGTTTTTTTATCATGTGTGTCTCTGTGTCGATGTCATCATCATTTGAAGGGTGTGTATATTAGTGCTTGTAGTTTCCTTTTGATCCTTTAGTGTTTCTATTTTAGTATCATTTGATATGCAAGTGTTGTTTAGTTGTTCTCTTTGCTCGTTTCAAGGACACATTGTTATAAGAGGGCAAGCCTTAAATCTGTATCATTGAAATGTCAAGTCCAGTTCAGTTCAGTTCTCTCCCCCTCTTTCAGTGGAAAAGTATACTCCCAAATGTGTGTCGACTTTACATGTCAAGAACTCGTGGCTATTTCACAAGGTGAATAGGCTCGTCAAGCCAGTGTCTGGAATTCTATACACACAAAGAACCGCGCCGAACGTCCCTGTGATATCTGTGTGCAGGCAAAACGCCAGGTGGGTCGTGAAAGGCAGTGTGCAACACACTCGTGACTGGACACGCTACAACCTTGGGTGTTGATCCGTGTTAGAACCGTTACCCGCAGTTTGCAGTCATAGCATATCATGTATCAAAGCTTGCTTCCAAACTTGCTTTGACGCAATTCATGGCGAGCAGTGAACCTGTTTATGTTGAATCTTTTTATAGACGGTCATATTCATTTCATGGCAAACAGCTTAACGGTTTGGCGTCTGTCCAAATAAAATCCCCAATAGTTTTAACAATGGTGTGTGCCAAAGGGTTCAAACGTGCTTAAATACACACTGACTGCATGCTGACAATGAAACAGTTCATGCTTTATTCAGAAGATAAATATCAAATGACTGTATTACAATGACCCAAGATCGCTTTCACAACACTGTCTGAACAATTCAGTGTATGTACACCAACGTCTGTACGTAATTCCATTGTATGGCATGGGTTTCCAAGAGTCTTACGAATGGAAAACAAGACAAGTCAGTGGTTATTGAATGTCTTTTTACAGACAAAAGAAAACATTTACTAAAACGTCGCTCTATGAGTCTTTAAAGTGGAACAACAATAGTGAATACACACGACAAACACAAATAACGGATGTTCACTTCTCTGGAAGTAGCTTCTTGTAAGACTTAGATTCCCAATATACACATAACAAAGACACCCAATATACACATAACAAAGACACCCAATATACACATAACAAAGACACCCAATATACACATAACAAAGACACCCAATAAACAAACTATGAAGACAGGTGATGAGTTGTCACTGAATGTTGCTTCTTGTAATCTGGCGGGCAGCGAAATGACACGAGTCTCACGACCTTGTTCACAAAACATTCTGCACAGAAACTGGCATTTCATTGCGTGGTTCTGGACCTATTCACAGCATATCTTCATTCTCAATTAATCATCTCGGTTACCTCGCAGGGTATTAGACTTCATTGAAATCTGCAGATATGTATATGAACAATCCGCTGTGTTAGGAACGCGTTATATTACCAACACGCGGCTTTGACACAAAGTGAATACGCACTCCAAGTCAGTATCAAGTATTTTGTACACGAAAACGACCGAGCCACAGGTTGGCAATGTGCCATGTTTGTGGAAACAAAACACCAGGTGTGTCAGCGAAGGGGGGGGGTGGGTATACACCGGTGTCTGGACACCCTACACCTCTTTACTGTGATCCATGCTAGGACCGGTTCTCGCAGTTTTCCGTACAAGTCGAAGCATATAACAAAACTCGCAGTAACAAATATTTCAACGTACATGTGTATTTGTATTACCTGTGTTCAGTTGGAATAAGAAAGCTGCATCTATTTCTTGCCTAACAATGAGCAAAACGATTTCGCGTTTTTCCAAACCCAAAATAAACTTAATATTCGGTCGTGCCAAAAAGTGTTCAAACGTTCTCAAAGTCACACTAACTGCATGCCAGAAACCAAACAGCCTATAAGAGGCAAGTAGCATTAAGACAATAATGAACGTTATTTGCTCTTTATAGGTGAGCTACCTAAGGAGCCGTTTTGTGAAAGGTTTTCTATCGAACTGAACCTTTCAACAGTTCAGGGGACACTGACTGTGATCAGAAGTTGATTAATTAGAAGTGATCAACCCCAATTACCTGCAATCGACGTACGGTGATACAAGCGCCCTTTGGACTTTTTCCGAAAGCCGATGTGACAACACACAAAAAAGGTTATTCTGGGGAATTTGTTTGTTTGTTTGTTTGTTTATTTGTTGCTTAACGTCCAGCCGACTACGCAGAGCCATATCAGGACGAGGAAGGGGGGGATGAAGGGGGCCACTTGTCAAGCGATTCCTGTTTACAAATGCACTAACCCATTACTTGTGTCCCAGCAGGCTTTAGTAAAACTAAATTAATACCTACTGGAAGATTACCAGTTTCCAGTATGTTAAAATAGGCTTAACCTATCTACTGCTGGACTTACATCAGAACACTAACAGATTAAACTATACATGAATCGCGAGACAAGCGGAAAGAGAAGAGATTTTTGGAAAAAATACAGGTGAATGAGCAAGAAGGCAGAAAAAAGAAAAGAATTCATGAAGAAAAAGAGAGCACGACAGGAAAGAGGAACCAAAAATCTACCTAACAGCAAACTAGAAAGCTCCTGCGGTTCCAAAAACAGGAGGGGCCTTTAATTTCATAACCGCAGTGCCCCACTGCGGGATTCTGGGGAATCTTTCACTGGGAAAACTCGATAATTATGCAACCCTTTGATTAATTCGATCTTCCATACACCACTCAAAAGTTTTGCAATTAAGAAAACGGAATACAATACTGGAAGTAGGAGCTCAGTAAGGACAGATAAAGTTAAAAGATCATCAGCTTGAAAGTGGTGCAGAACTATGCTAATTCATTAAAGGCATTTTATTCCCCCCTCTGCTTCTTTACCTCTGTAAACTTGTAGGGGTAGTTATTTTTCGATAATGACCCAGCAACCAAACAAATAACGACCCAGCAACAGCCTGAATCCTCGATAGTGCAATGGGTTGAGAAGTTGTTCTGCTTCGGTACTACTTTTTGCGACTGAAAAGTTCCGAACGCTCTAATGTACGAAGTATACATCTCTGGAGCAAACAATACAAACATACCGCATTTAAATTAACAACTACAGGCCTGAACACATGAATCTTCATATAAAATCCATGAGTTCGGTTGTTTTCTGAATCTACATCTGCCGTGCTCAAACGTTCATCACAAGCAATTTCCCGCAAGGCAAGTAACTCATACTAGCGACAAGAGTAGTTCCCCTTCTTTTCACTCAGTTTCTTCGACAACAGACTGCAATCCGACGGTCAGTTTTCAACAATATTTCATTTAATAAACAGATCACACGCAACCAAATGCACACATCTCATTAATTTAAACAACATAAAGCGGTTTCATACATTATTTTCCCCAGAAAACTGAACTTCATACAGTTTTTAACGTTGGAACACGGGTGCAAAAGTTCGTCTGCTAGTCCCATTTGACGAAAGAACATTATCCTAGGCTAAGCGATACCAAAACATATACAGAACACACAATATCTGCCTTTGCCGCCACAGCAGAATAACAGCATATCTGTGTACTTGATTTTAGTCCAAAATAGGAAAACTGACAAAAAGTGTTAACAGAATGGAATGATTTGCACGGAACTATACAACCGCGCATTAATCAGTCGCCTGCGCAGGTAGACAGGTTGAGTGAATAGGATTCGATCAAACATTTGCACAAAAACACATGTTGTCTTTGAAAAACTGAAGAAAGGAGGAATAAAGAGGTTACACACCTCGTCTCAGTGATTATAAAAAATAATGGTCTCAGTTCGCGGTCATGAAAAAGCTCGCTAAAGCTCGCATTTTTCATGATCCGCTAACTTCGACCATTATTTTTAATAATCACTGAGACTCGGCATGTAACCTCTACGTATTCGGCAATCGTTTGTTTTACGACCCTCTCCTGTGTCGAATAGTCTTTCTTTCTTTCTTTATTTGGTGTTTAACGTCGTTTTCAACCACGAAGATAATATCGCGAGTCGAATAGTCCCGACCTCCGTTCGTATTCAGATTAATTCAGTGCTGGTGGGCACGCATTCGCCTGGACAGATGAAAGTCGTTGCATTTAGCAATTCAAATCTGTAATACTGCGATTACACATCCATTCCGTGATGCGGTGCGATGTTAAATCGGATTACGCAGCGTAAACAAACACACCATCCTATACGCTGTATCAAAAGACCACCCAAAACAGTATTTTGATTTGAATGATCGAACGTTTAAACGATTAGGCCTATTCCAAGACCTTCCTCGTGTGTGGTGTCGTTAATTCAAACCGAACTCTGTAGTTCTTTATGCGAATTCAAGTCTGTACCTCTAACAACATCCACTCGGGACGGAAATTTAAACAAAGCCGTGGTGCAGCGGGAGAACTAATGAAGAAATCACTGTGTCGAATCATAAACCAAACATTTAAGGTATTCCTGGTGAATGGTGACATTATTACAACCCCCAACCTAAACTGTTTAGCTCTTAGAGAGACACTCGTGAGATAATAATCGTTCATATCACACGTGTGTATATCATGTAAATGAGGTCATGTCAAGCAAGTCTGGCAAGGACCTGTTTTTTCCACTGCTAATAATGTCTACGTCACCGAAACAAACGTCATTATAGAAAAAAAATGCGCTCGCTAATTACCCTCGATGAAATGTTAGTACTAACACGTCACGCCACACTTTCAGAGTGACGTTTCTTTACTTTGAGGTAATAGATTGCACGAGTCTTTAGAAGAGATCGAGGTTCCAAAACAAGCGTCTACAATTTAGCTGCCTCGACTGCAGGACATTTTCAGTAAAATACACGTAAGTACAGTAGGTAGGATAAACAGAATACTACATGGCTTGCTGTTTCGTACCAGATTTACACTCGTTGCTTTTTCAAATACTGAAAAGGTCGCTTTTGCTCGCAGTTCAATATTTAAAAAAGCAATTCGTGTACATCTCGTACGACACAGCAAGCCATGTAGTATTCTCTATATAGACAGTGCATTTGTCCATTATATATCTTTAAAACCAAGTGAGTGTTTCGTCGCGATATAACCTTCGTGGTTGAAAACGACGTTAAACACCAAATAAAGAAAGAAAGAAAGTGAGTGTTGCCCGAACAAGCGTGCTGCCATGTCAAGCAAAACGCCGGCAGGTTGTACGTGTTGCGTCGTTTGCAGACACAGGGTGTGTGAAAGCGCTCTCATTAACAACATACCTCTTAGGTTCTTCAGCAAGAGGCTTTGTACCCATGATATGTAGTTTCCTGCTTTCTGGCGTTAGTACTGATATCTTTCTTTGCTTTTATCCCCAGTTTTACTGCTGAAGGAAGAATATACCGACAATGTCTAATAACGAAAAACCATTTTTCTTGATTTTGATGCCTTAGTCTGGGGACAGCCAGTAACTAAGCTTCCAAATTCTTTTGCTTGATTTTGTACAAGTGAGAAAAGAAGAAAAAATTGTCATTGTGAGATTTTATGAAATGAAACGGCAATTGAGTTGTGAAAAAATACGTGTTTTGCCTTTGTCTGGAGTCTGGACTCAAAGTCTACACTGGTCCATGTAGAGAATCACGTTGTGTTCAGTGTGTTGGGCAAGCCAGCACCGATTCAACCAGACCCTGCCAAACTTGCTTTGGCTCCAATCGGTGGGCTTTTTCTTCAGTTATGTTCAGGGTAAACCAAAAGCAATGCCTCCCACTAAAATGCTAATTACTCCTACATTTGGTCAGCGAATTACTTCACATGTGGTGTTCATTAGTTTGAGATGTAGGATAACAATTTCAAAACGTTTCAAGTATGTAGGTCAAGAGTAAGAATGTTTTTCAATTCGGAGAATGCCTCAAAAGTAGGGGGTTTGACACTAATCAGTGGCCACATTCATTTGACTTGAACCCCCAAGATTCCTTGTAATTGCTGTTGAGGTTGGTTTTTGTACGCAAAGGCCCTTCAGAAAAAACAACTGGTAAAAATCTGGAGTGCTAAAAACGGATAATTGGAGCTACTACTCAGTGCCAAATATTGTTGAGTCAATCCCCGGAATTCGGATTTCTTTTATCCGAAAGAGCATACAAGTCAGAACATTTTACGTACAAATTCCAAACTGTGTACACTTATTATCCTGCATCTCAAGCCAATGTACACCAAATATGAAGTCAATTGCCAAACTCATTTAGGAGTTATAAGCATTTCAATGGGTGGCTTTTTTGGGGGGGTCACCCTGTATATTGACTGTGTTGAATCCAAACAAAACGTATATCCTCTCACACAACAATCGACAGAAAGACGCATGGTACCCACAGAGATATGATGGTACCCCACAGCTCGCAAAGCTGAATGCTCAGTGAAGCACAACTGAGAGCGACTGTTCAAGGCGTGCTTTGTGCGTGACAGCAAAAAATCAGTTTCTTATCAGCCAAAGAACACCGTTCAATGACTGCATGCCCCAGAAATTACAAAAACTGTCGAATACCATCTTCCGTTAAATAGCGTGCCAGGCAGCGACGTTAAATGGCTTTTAGGGCATAGACAGTTTGAATGAAATAACACGACCATGAAGTTTGTAGTTGGGGTACAGGTTGTTGTAATAACTGTTTTGACGAATCTATGTACGTGATAATTTGAAAACCAAGTTTCCTTGTTTTTGTCTGTAGGTTGTACTTTCTGTGACGGGTTTTAGAACTTTCAGGAAGGTTGCAATACATTTGCAGAAAAGCATGAGTGTAACTTTCAGACATTTTTCGTGAAGAATCTATTGACTCTATGCATAAGGTCCTGCAAGCTTCAAAGCAGTCCATTTGGTCATTGCTACAAAGCAGTCCATTTGGTCATTGCTACAAAGCAGTCCATTTGGTCATTGCTACAAAGCAGTCCATTTGGTCATTGCTACAAAGCAGTCCATTTGGTCATTGCTACAAAGCAGTCCATTTGGTCATTGCTACAAAGCAGTCCATTTGGTCATTGCTACAAAGCAGTCCATTTGGTCATTGCTACAAAGCAGTCCATTTGGTCATAGCTACAAGATAGCGCTTGTTGTCAATCCTCGTCAAATTGACGCAAACAGCACCCTTTTCGGCCAATATCGGGGTTGACACCTGCATCAGTTGGAATGGCTTAACACAAGAAGTAAGCAAGATAGCCATACCAACCTGTTCTGGGGAGTTCATTGATTGGACTTTCTTTTCCGTGTCCACAAATGGCTGACTTTTGTCTATTCTGAATTTGTGTCGATTCGTGCATTGGTAGCTTATCGGGTCGATTGTTCGTGGTAACTTTACTTGAACAGGTGCAATGTGACCATGTGAAAATAATCTCTTACCAGGAAGATAGCCGCGTCAGGGTCCTTAAACGCATTTAATTACATGAGTATGAATTGTTCAGTTGGGTTACAATAAGTGTCACAATATTTCCCAATAATTAAGTACACGTGAAGTCGGAAAAACCCGCATCTGAGTAAGCCATGAGTTGATCTTGTTACAAAAACCCTATCAAAATATTCACTTGCATAATTATATGCATGTAGAATGTTCCCTCACAAACGTGGAAATGTCCAGTCTACTCATTGCAAACAGTGTCTTGTGGTGGCACTATCGCACACAGTGCCTTGTAGGGTACTATCGCACACAGTGCCTTGTAGGGTACTCTCACACACAGCGTCGTTCTGCACAAAGGACAGACAAGGTGTTCGTGGCGACGTGCACCCCCCCCCCCCCCCCCCCCTTTCCCCTCGATGGTGTCAGTTTTGTTGTGACGACGAGTGATATCTCTAGACGGTATAAAGTAAGGGTGGGAACCGACCTGTGTCAGTTTAGCATATTGCCCGATCAGATCCGCTACAGCTCCTCTAACTTCGGACATCAACAGCTGGCTGTCTCTTGACTTGGATCAGTTTGCTCACTTTTGTAACTGACAATAAAGTTTTTAACAGTTGGCTGTCTCTTGACTTCTATCAGTTCGGTCACTGTTGTAACTGACAATAAACACTTGGCTGTCTCTTGACTTCTGTCAGTTTGATCACTGTTGTAACTGACTGAGAAGATTGAATCGAAATTTCATCATCGTTCTCTGTCAGTGACAATGTATTCTGTACTGTGAGAAATAACTTGTGTCAATGACAGTGTATTCTGTACTGTGAGAAATGACTTGTGTCAGTGACAGTGTATTTTGTACTGTGAGAAATGACTTGTGTCAGTGACAGTGTATTTTGTACTGTGAGAAATGACTTGTGTCAGTGACAGTGTATTCTGTACTGTGAGAAATGACTTGTGTCAGTGACAGTGTATACTGTACTGTGAGAAATGACTTGTGTCAGTGACAGTGAAATCTGGACTGTGAGAAAAGGCTTGTGTCAGTAACAGTGAATTCAGCGTGACTGTGAGAAATAAGTATTGAGCCGTGTGCGGCCTCCGAGCCACACCCGCCTCGGTCAGTAACACAAAGCACGCCAAACTGCATTCATGACATGTGTGAAGAGAATCTGGAAAACTTTGTCTGAAGGCAAACCCAGTAAGCTAGAGGAGAACCAGGCCCGTGTACGTATATCGCTGAGAGAGATACCCAGCAGAACACGACATGGTGGAGCCTTGGCTGATTCTTTAACCGCGTGCAAGGGAAAGACGAGTCGTTGATCAAACCCAGCAGTGCACCGAGACTGACAGCTGTGAGTTGTGTGTACAGTGCACCGAGACTGACAGCTGTGAGTTGTGTGCACAGTGCACCGAGACTGACAGCTGTGAGTTGTGTGTACAGTGCACCGAGACTGACAGCTGTGAGTTGTGTGTACAGTGCACCGAGACTGACAGCTGTGAGTTGTGTGCACAGTGAGGAAGCACGCTGCTTGTAGCAAGTGGAGGTTTCAACCCGAGACCATGGCGGCCAGAAACACGCAACATCCAGAGGCTGACCACTGGCGGCAGATCGTGACGTCACTCTACCCTGATGCTGCCACCCGTACCTACTGTGTGCCGCCGGTACATTTTAACAGGGTGCCCTACGTCAGGGACGTTGTACCCGGTACCGGTCTGTCTGTGCATGTGCTACAGCCACAACCTAGTGCCCGGTTTCTCCACAAAGCTCTCAGTACCAATCCTGAGGGATGGACAGTACCGCAGCATATGTGGTCCGAGGAGCCAGGGCCACATCTCCCTCCAGTAGGAATGCAGGACAGCGACTTACAGGACGACTTTTCCCAGAACCACGTGATGCAAAACCTGCATGAGCTTGGCGACCGTCGTCACGAGGCAATGTTCGTCCTATCTCAGCTACAGTTTGGCAGCTACCTTAACAAGCCTGCCTACGCCGCGGCCGCTAAACAGCTCCCAAGACCCAAAGACTTGCCACAAACAGATCGTCAGGGTGATTTTGACTTTCTGTTAATCCACCGCCAGCACGGCATTCTGGTCGGAGAGCTCAAGTCTGTGGGGAAAAACCAGGGTGTCTCTAACCAGTCACACCCTCCGGCCGATCCTGACCTTGCCGAGAAGGTGGAGCGAGCGGTCAAGCAGCTGGACAGGTCAGAAAGAATGGTGAGGCACCTTGTGAGTGACATCGGACCTGGCATGACTGTCAAGAAAACTCTCTTCCTGCCTTACGTCAGCAGTGCTCAGTTAGAGCGAGTCTTGGACAACGATGATCAGCTCGAACAGGTAACGAGAGAGAGAGAGAGAGAGAGAGAGAGAGAGAGAGAGAGAGAGAGAGAGAGAGAGAGAGAGAGAGAGAGAGAGAGAGAGAGAGAGAGAGCTGAACTGCATTCAACTGCACTTTATTTTACAAGAATGAAGATTTATGGCTGGGCCTTTTCTTGAGAGTGAAAGAGCAAGAGGAAGAGAGAAAGAGAGAGAGAAAGAACTGAACTGCATTCAACTGCACTTTATTTTACAAGGATGAAGATTTATGGCTGGGCCTTTTCTTGAGAGTGAAAGAGCAAGAGGAAGAGAGGGAGAGAGAGATAGAGAGTGAGAATGGGAGAGAGGAGGGGGATGGGAGAGAGAGAGAGAGAGAGAGAGAGAGAGAGCTGAACTGAACTGATTTTTATTTGGCAAGGATGAAGATTTAAGGCGGGGCTTTTTCTCAAGAGAGAGTTAGGGGGAGAGGGAGGGAGAGGGAGGGGGAGACTGCGTTAGACTTTAGGAAATCCATAAAGCAGGGGATGGAGGGGGAAGAGGTGGGGGGGGGGGGAGGGTGTAATCTGTGTGGAAACGTTCCATTGAAAATTAGAAACACAATATTTACAAGCACACAACATGGTTAATACATGGTCTTTGGAAGTTGGTAAGTCCGGTTTCTTGTCAGCGTCAAAATCAAGTTTTGACCGAAACGAAATGTCAGGATCGATTTCATGATTGTAACGTTTCCCAAAGACGTCAGCTGTACCGTGTTCTCAATGTTGT